>NC_092382.1:4618858-4919701 GCF_030028105.1 Mobula birostris
ATAGGCAGAACTCAGCATGATTTCCTTAAAGGAAAATCCTGCCTGACAAACCTATTACAATTTTTTGAGGAAATTACCAGTAGGCTAGACAAGGGAGATGCAGTGGATGTTGCATATTTGGATTTTCAGAGGGCCTTTGACAAGGTGCCACACATGAGGCTACTTAACAAGATAAGAGCCCATGGAATTACAGGAAAGTTACATACGTGGATAGAGCGTTGGCTAATTGGCAGGAAACAGAGAGTGGGAATAAAGGGATCCTATTCTGGTTGGCTGCCGGTTACCAGTGGTGTTCCACAGGGATCAGTGTTGGGGCCGCTTCTTTTTACATTGTACATCAACGATTTGGATTATGGAATAGATGGCTTTGTAGCTAAGTTTGCTGACGATACGAAGATAGGTGGAGGGGCCGGTAGTGCTGAGGAAAAGGAGAGTCTGCAGAGAGACTTGGATAGATTGGAAGAATGGGCAGAGAAGTGGCAAATGAAGTACAATGTTGGAAAGTGTATGGTTATGCACTTTGGCAGAAAAAAATAAACGGGCAGACTATTATTTAAATAGGGAGAGAATTCAAAGTTCTGAGGTGCAACGGACTTGGGAGTCCTCGTACAGGATACCCGTAAGGTTAAACTCCAGGTTGAGCTGGTGGTGAAGAAGGCGAATGCAATGTTGGCATTCATTTCTAGAGGAATAGAGTATAGGAGCAGGGATGTGATGTTGAGGCTCTATAAGGCGCTGGTGAGACCTCACTTGGAGTACTGTGGGCAGTTTTGGTCTCCTTATTTAAGAAAGGATGTGCTGACGTTGGAGAGAGTACAGAGAGGATTCACTAGAATAATTCCGCGAATGAGAGGGTTAACATATGAGGATCGTTTGTCCGCTGTTGGACTGTATTCCTTGGAGTTTAAAAGAGTGAGGGGAGACCTCATAGAAACATTTCGAATGTTGAAAGGCATGGACAGAATTGATGTGGCAAAGTTGTTTCCCATGATGGGGGAGTCTAGTACGAGAGGGCATGACTTAAGGATTGAAGGGCACCCATTCAGAACAGAGATGCGAAGATTTTTTTTTTTTTTTGCCAGGGGGTAGTGAATCTATGGAATTTGTTGCCACGGGCAACAGTGGAGGCCAATTCATTGGGTGTATTTAAGTCAGAGATTGATAGGTATCTGAGTAGCCAGGGCATCAAACGTTATGGTGAGAAGGCGGGGGAGTGGGACTAAATAGGAGAATGGATCAGCTCATGATAAAATGGCGGAGCAGACTCGATGGGCCGAATAGCCGACTTCTGCTCCTTTGTCTTATGGTCTTATGGTCTAAACATCGTCTTCTTCCTTGTTAAATATTGCATCAGTTTTCAGACGAACGTCACGGGGACGTAGGAGCCTGATGATCTTTGTGAAGTCCTTCCAGATTGTGGAGTGCAGGATACAATGTTAATCTTCATCCTGTCTGGAAATATTCTTTTGTTATATTCTCCCATTGTCTGTCAGTGACAGTTTTCAACTTGATTATGTTCATTTGAGTTGATTGTCCACTCACTGTACTCAGCCATTGCTCGTGAACCTTCACTGACGTTTTGCACTCTATGTCCACTTGTGAATACGTCATCAATGCAGCCTCCAATTGCGACAGCAGCTGAGTAGTTGCACTCTGTCGACTCGCCAGTTAATGGATTATGAAATCCATTCGGTCATTACAAATGGCCTTGAAGTGACCTCTGATTTGTAGACTGACATCGTACCCATGTCAAAACATATCTGTCCAGTTGGATTGCGGGCGAAGCTTTTCTGTCTCCAAAACTGCTTCTCGTTCTTCATCTCATTGTGTAATCCATTCCATCAAAGTCACAATATATAACATATCAGATGGTGGGAAACAGACAGACGGATAGACAGACACACAGATATACGGATGGACGGGTAGACAGATAGGGATGTTGTCCAGTAGCAGCTACACCCTGCAAGAGCAATGGAAATAAAGAAAGAAACAGTCTTTGATCTTGGCAGGTAGTTGCCAGAATTGAATCTTCCATTTTGTGAGGCTGCTCTTGCAGCCGCCATTTGGTGAACTATTTCTTGCTCAGTGAAGAATTAATTAGAGCAACTGAACCTTTGTTTTATTATTTGTGCTGACGACCTTCTGAACCTGAGACCATGTTCATATAAGCCGCTGCTTGCATTGTTAAATGACAGGCTTCCGGAAGGAACAGTCTGTGATCTGGTCACCTGGGCCAGCTGTCTGGCTACCCTGGTTGATCTGGTTTGAACCAGTCTAGGTGGAAAGGACAAAGTAAATTGCCCGGATCACATCTGTGGGAAAGAACCACAAAACAACACTGTTTGCAGCTTTGTGTCAGATCCAGTGAGAAGCTGACAAACGTCAGTCAGATGCGCCTGCGTCATAGCATTCAAAACATAAGAGATTGATATGATAAGGAAAAGGCTAGCAATAGAGGGTTTCAGGAGTACAGGCAACTCTGTGGGGACCAACAATCGGAGAAGTGATGACCTCAAGTCAGAAACGTGCATCGGGATCAAGTGAAACATCTGGCCAGCGTAGGCCACTTTTCCCGGTGTGTTACCTTTCCTTTTTTAATGTTTTTGGAGAGTGAGAGGAATCTAGCAGATATTTAGTCTACACGCATTTCGCGGCCAACTCAAGCATGGGATATTTAATCCTGCACGTGTTTGAGAAGTGACGCGGATATCAGACCACCACATCAACAAATACCTCTGCTTTGTTCACTTCCATGGATTGGCCTGTTTTGGCCACACACATCAAAATCAGAATCAGCTTTATTATCACCGGCATGTGATGTGAACTTAGCAGCAGCAGTTTAATGCAGGACATAATCTAGCAAAGAGAAAAAACAATGATAAATAAATACACAATACTTAATAAGTAAATCAATTATGGTATACATATACGTATTGAATAGATAAAAATGTGCAGAAACAGAAAAACAGAAATGAGGTATTGTCCAAAGATTCAATGTCCATTTAGGAAACGGATGGCAGTGCGGACGAAGCTGTTCCTGAATCGCTGAGTGGGTGCCTTCAGGCGTCTGTACCTCCGACGTGATGGTAACTGTGAGAAAAGGACATGCCCTGGGTGCTGGAGGTCCTTAATAATGGTGACTTTCTGAGACACCGCTCCCTAAAGATGCCCTGGGTACTTTGCAGGTTAGTACCCAAGATGGAGCGGACTAGATTTACAACTCTTTGCAGCTTCTTTCGGTCCTCTGCCGTAGCCCCTCCATACCAGACACTGATGCAGCCTGTCAGAATGCTCTCCACGGTACAGCTATAGAAGTTTTTGAGTGTATTTGTTGACATGCAAAGTCTGTCCAAACTCCTACTAAACTACAGCCGCTGTCTTGCCTTCTTCATAACTACATCGATATGTTGGGACCAGGTGAGATCTCAGAGATCTTGGTACCCAGGAACTTGAAACTGCTCACTCTCACCACTTCTGATCCCTCTGTGAGGATTTGTATGTGTTCCGTCTTCAACGAGCTCTTTCGTCTTACCGACGTTGAGTGCCGGGCTGTGCTGCGGCACCATTCCTCATGTTGGCATATCTCACTCCTGTACACCCGCTCGTCACACCCTGAGATTCTATCAACAATTGTGGTATCGTCAGCAAATTTATAGATGATATTTGAGCTATGCCTAGCCATACAGTCATGTGTATATAAAGAGCAGAGCAGTGGGCTAAGCACACCCCCCGAGTGTCCAGTGTTGATCGTCAGCGAAGAGGACATGTTATCACCAATCCTCACAGACTGTGGTCTTACGGTTAGGAAGTCGAAGATCCAATTGCAGAGCGAGGTACAGAGGCCCAGGTTCTGCAACTTCTCAATCAGGTTAGTGCGAATGATGGTATTAAATGCCGAGCTATAGTCGACGAAAAGCATCCTAAAGTAGATGTTTGTTTTGTTCAGGTGGTCATTTGATACTTTATGATCCATTATTTTTCCCCCAGCGTGAGTCGCATGACAGCAAGCACTGTAAGGGTCATGTTTTTTGACTTCTCCAGTCCTTTCAACACCATCCGCCCTGCTCTGCTGGGGGAGAAGCTGACAGCGATGCAGGTGGATGCTTTCCTGGCGTCATGGGTTCTTGATTACCTGACTGGCAGACCACAGTACGTGTGCTTGCAACACTGTCTGTCCGACAAAGTGATCAGCAGCACTGGGGCTCCACAGGGGACCGTCTTGTCTCCCTTTCTCTTCACCATTTACACCTCGGACTTCAACCACTGCACAGAGTCTTGTCATCTTCAGAAGTTTTCTGGTGACTCTGCCATAGTTGGATGCATCAGCGGGGGAGATGAGGCTGAGTACTGGGCTACGGTAGGAAACTTTGTCACATGGTGTGAGAAGAATTATCTGCAGCTTAATGTGAAAAAGACTAAGAAGCTGGTGGTAGACCTGAGAAGAGCTAAGGTACTGGTGACCCCTGTTTCCATCCAGGGGGTCAGTGTGGACATGGTGGAGGATTACAAATACCTGGGGATACGAATTCACAATAAACGGGACTGGTCAAAGAACACTGAGGCTGTCTACAAGAAGGGTCAGAGCCGTCTCTATTTCCTGAGGAGACTGAGGTCCTTTAACATCTGCCGGACGATGCTGAGAATATTCTACGAGTCTGTGGTGGCCAGTGCTATCATGTTTGCTGTTGTGTGCTGGGGCAGCAGGCTGAGGGTAGCAGACACCAACAGAATCAACAAACTGATTCGTAAGGCCAGTGATGTTGTGGGGATGGAACTGGACTCTCTGACGGTGGTGTCTGAAAAGAGGATGCTGTCCAGGTTGCATGCCATCTTGGTCAATGTCTCCCATCCACTACATAATGTACTGGTTGGGCACAGGAGTACATTCAGCCAGAGACTCATTCCACCGAGATGCAACACAGAGCGTCATAGGAAGTCATTCCTGCCTGTGGCCATCAAACTTTACAACTCCTCCCTTGGAGGGTCAGACACCCTGAGCCAATAGGCTGGTCCTGGACTTATTTCCTGGCATAATTTACATATCGCTATTTAACTGTTTATGGTTTTATTACTATTTAATTATTTATGGTGCAACTGTAACGAAAACCAATTTCCCCCGGGATCAATAAAGTATGACTATGACTATGAGTATGACTATGTCTACATGTCCCAAAGTCTAAAACAGAAACATAGACCAACAGGACTTATCCAGTGAAACAGTCTGCGTGGAAAGAAAATCTAGCTGTCACTCACCCTCGGAAATGGGTCAAGATTATTAACGTGACTATTTCCAACTTGAAGATTGCGTGGTGGTGAAAGAAAAAAAAAAGGTTAAACACGGAGCTTTATTCGTTCTCTCCGAAGCGTGAAATCCTAGCCGTTCTTTAGGGTTCCGTCGTATCAGAGCGAGAAACTGACACGGGCATCATCATAGCAACAACGAGAGGTCAGTTTAGACGATGTAAGACAAAGGAACACAGCTTATTTCAGGTGTCCGGTTGGAAGATGGGATGTCCGTCCTCCCTTCCCTGTTTTGCCGAACTATGGCCGTGGAAAAGTCAGAGTAAAATATCCGAATGTCAGTGTATTAAGCAGTAAATTGTGATGGGCAACCGCTCAGGATCAGTCAGGCCGACCGTGTGCCCGAATTCTGCAGAACGAGCACCCAAACTCGGTTGTTTTGTTTTTTTCTCTCTCTGATTTAGTGGAGACGTCAATGTCACCACTGAAAGTGCAGTAGCCTAGGTCGGCAGGTACGCGTCTAAATCGCAGCGTCAATTACTTACATCGACATCAAACGAATAAAGCTGCTGATTCAATTCTATTCAGGAATAATCCAATCTGTTCTCTGTTCATCCATCACTGTCTGGTTTGGATCAGCTACCAAACAAGACAAGAATAGACTCCAAAGAACCGTCAGGGCTGCGGAAAGGATTATTGGTGTGAAGCTGCCCTCGATCCAGGACTTATATGCATCTAGAGTCAGGGAGCGAGCAAGCAGCATCATTGTAGACCCGTCACACCCTGGACATCACCTGTTCCAACTCCTTCCTTCTGATGACCGCTCAGTTTCTTTCCATATGCCATCAGTCTTGTGAACAATTGAATTTTAGTCTATTATAAATCAATTCCACCTGCACATACACAGGTATACCTCATTGTATACAGTTCACGATTATTTGCACTATTGTTTTGTTTGCTTTTTGATTCTGTACAGCGAGAGCTCAGGGTAACCGACATCAAATTCCCTGTATGTGTCCACATACTTGGCGATAATAAAGGATTCTGATTCTGATTCTGATAAAGATAACACCTCACGCTAATTTATGCCACAATGTACACATCAAATAATCCTATGTTCTTCGTATGAGATTTCCATGATATGGAGAAATGGTTATAACTAGTGAACACATGCAGGTTTCTAATAATTATTAAACTATGAATGAAGCATCTGCTCCTCCTCCGCATCAAGGAGAGAATGAAAGATTCACCGCTGATATCTAAAATATTCCACGTTGGGCAACTTTCTGGTGAAATGCTTTTGCATCGTCTCCACCGCAACACACACTTTACTTATGGAGAACAGAAAGGTTACGATACATCAATCAGGCCAATATTAGATATTATTGTATCATGACCTTTCCCGTCAGTGAACGCGGGTATTCGGTATGTACCGAACACCACATTATCAATCCGTAGCGCTGCTTTCGCTGATGTTTGGACTTCCATTTCCTTGTCCGTCTCCACATCATCACACTCGAGAACCCCGTCACTCTTCGTGAATATCCGTGCCCTACTCATCAATGGAAGGAAACCAACACGTACTGTACCGCAATATTGACCCCAATCTGCCCTTTGCTGACCATCTGTCAAACTGATCAATTTCAGCCCATAACCGACGGCCTGTGAGCTGATTACTGCACCGAGTGTACAGACAGTCAAAGGATGTTAAAGCCAATCAGTCCAGACCATTCAATACATAAGCACATCGATGTAACACGGCAAGAAAAAAAAAGCGGAATACGCGATATTGTGTTTTATCTACAGTGGAAGTGCAGTTCAGATGGTGAAATATGTAAATATCGCTGTCTACCCCACCGTCAACAACGCTCCCAATTTTGTTCATCCGCGAAGCAATTGTCTGTGTTGGTATAAATGTAATGAACGCAGATGCTCGGCCCGTTTAAGTACTTGCGCCCATTCGAGGGTCCTGTGCACGGTGATGGAATTACTTTGCTTCATACTGCTACCAGGCCTTGATGGCAGCCGGTTCAGCAATAATAATCAATAACCCGAGAGGCGGCCCTGCAGTGTTTCACAACAACATTCACTGACTTTTCAGATCGTCATTTCTCCGTCTTTGCGATGTTGCAATTTCCCATCAAGCTAGTCACACCTCATCACAATTGGGACTTTACTTGACTGACATCATGTTTATTTTTTACCCCGGCTGTTGGAAGACACGTCAGCCTTGTGTAGTATTGAATATTCAGCGTGCTGGAGCGAGTATAAATGAATGAGCGTGGAGATTCATCAGCTCAGAGTTTCTTCAGCGAGATCGCGGGCAGCTGGGAGTCAGGCTGAATCCCACACAGAATGCTTGAAACATTTTACCGTGTGAGAAAGATATGGTACATGGTCATTGCCGTTATTGGTGTTCCTGGTAAGAACAGAGGCGAACTAATATTTGCAGTTCTGTGTGCGCGGTCTTTGGACTTGTTCCTTTCCCGACATGATCGCGGGTGTATCAGTGAGTGCGCTGCAGACGTTGTGACAAAAACTCTGTGTTCGTTCAGAAGTTCCCTTGAAGTTTCAGCTGTGGCCTCCGCTGAAAATAAACCGGCAGCTGAAACTGATATAGAGTGGGATATCGGGGAAAAGGCTTCATTTTGCTGAATCATGACAAGCAGTTTTGGATTATCATTGCAAAGCTGTTGTTAAAATAACCTCCGATAATCCGGTGCGCTCGGCACCTTCACCGGCTGCTTTGTGTTATCCCGAATCAATAGTGCAACATGCGTTAAATACACATTTAAAGGTATTGCTTTGTGTTTTAAGAAATTACTGCAAGTTTGAAGGGAACTTGAGAAGCGAATCCCCGGTGAGATTCAGGAGAGCACGGTAGCTATCACCTCTGACTTAGACTCCGAACCATCGGGAGTTTCCACGATTCAAATTAGGGTCTGCACGCGATATAGTGAACCAGGAATTTTTCCACGTCCCATTATCAGAGAAATGAAGAGGGAATTAAGAGAGAGCCCTGCTGGTGTCAGTTAGAGTTCAGACGGGATAAGTTTCATGCAATTCTCCGATCTGGAAGAACAAACATCAAAATATTTAGAATAACGCTGCAGTAATTTGGAGCAAACCCTAACAGATGCACATGCTTTGATGTACATATTGTGTTTTCTCCTTTGGAAATTGGATGGATTAAACACTAACTAGTAACATATTTGAAACGTTCAGCGATTCAGGCAAAACCTTTAAAAGCGAAAATTGAACTTTCTCTTCAGATTCCTTGAAAACAACGTGAAGGAACACTCGCAAGAGTGGCTACCGAACTTATAAGTAGCTAGCCAAGGGAGGCCACAGTGGGCGGGTGACAAACAGAAGTCGAGGAGGATAGGAAGATAATACAACGGGAAAATGAACTTTGCTGGGAAATTTGTAAATCGGCAGCGGCGTGGGAGCGGGGTTTTGCGCATGCGGAGAATGCCAGAACTCAGGTGACGGTATCGTGGCAATCAGAATCGCTGAGCAAGTTGCCGAGCGACCAAGCTTTAGAAATCAGTCGAAAACCTATTGGTGGGTGTTGGAAATTGATACCCGCAAAGCACCCTGAGCGATCAGTTGACAGAGCCTCCTTCCCAAATTCTGCTCCTCCTCGAGTACTGCACCCTTTTCACCAGAGTGCACGTGTGTGAGGCTTCTGCCAACCCCGCATTACACCTTAGAAAGTTCCAGAAGCCAGTTGTCTGGAAAGTGTTAATGTTCTCAATTTACAGCTAATCTCTACACTGAGAACCATGGACTGGCGAGATAATAATTCACTCATTCCTTTTGCTATTCCCGCAGTGAATGTTGTGGCGATTGTGATCCTGTTCCGGGGAAAGTGCGGTCTCTCTACCTGCACCACTCACTACCTGGTGGCCATGGCAACGGCGGATCTAATGACCATCGTCTTTGCGGTGATATTGTGGCGGGTCAGTTATTATTACTTCCCTGGGACTTTCCTGGACATCACCCCCGTATGCAGTGTGATCTCTGCCCTGGGACAGACAGCCACTGACTGTTCTGTCTGGTTCACTGTCACTTTTACATTTGATCGGTTTGTCGCCATCTGTTGCCAGAAGCAGAAAGCAAAGTATTGCACCGGGAAAACTGCGGCTGTGATTCTGACAACAATCGGTGTTTTGCTTGGTTTTAAAAATGTGCCCAACGCCTTTGTATATTTTCCTGTGAAAGTGATTGACAATGTACCCTGGGACTGTATTACAAAGTCGGATTACTATACAGGTCCTGGGTGGCTGGGATATAGGTGGCTTTCGACAGTTCTAACGCCATTGCTCCCGTTCGTATTTATACTAATGCTCAACGCTCTGACAGTCAAACACATCCTAGTGACCAGTCGCGTCCGTAAGGGGCTGAGAGGTCAGAGCAAGGCGGAGAACCGCAGTGACCCGGAGATGGAGAGCAGGAGGAGGTCTGTGATCTTACTTCTCACCAGCTCCGGCAGCTTCATCATCCTGTGGTCCGTGAATGTTGCCGAATTCCTTTATAGCGTCATTGCCGGATTGGATCAAACTAAGTACAATGACTCTCAATACATTTTTCAACACACCGGATACATGCTGATGATATTAACTTGCTGCACAAACACTTTTATTTATGGGGTAACTCAGTCCAAATTCAGAGAGCAGTTCGTCAACGCAGCGAAATATCCACTCGTGTCAATTATTCAATTAATTCATATAGGAATTATCTAAGTTCTCAGAGACCAACGCAGTGTTCTCCATCTTGACACTGCAGAAATGACGGTCAACAGAGGACGTGGTTTAGAGCCCGAGAGACACAGCACGGGAACCCGCAGCTCACGAACTCCACCTCCTAGCGATCATTAAACCAATCTGGCAGATTGTTTTATATGTTTATTTCACCATATTCCCGCTCCCGTCATTGCCACATCCATTTCGATAATGATAGGGCGAACCAGGATCTCAGGACATTTGCACAAAAATCAAATGAAAAAGAAATACGACATTGCATACAGTTACAGTTAGCCTTGCACTGGCCCTGCACATTAGGATAAAGCCGTTACGGGAATAAAAATGGTAAGCACTGCAGAACTCATGTATTCTATTCACAATTGTGCAACATTATGTGGCTGACTAAGTCCAGGGAAGTCACATTCCGGCCCGCCGAACCCGCGAGATGGAGACGACTGTCCCAAACCGAACCCAGTCTGTGTGCATGCTGTGTAATTTGCTGCCCTGCTTCAACTCAGTGCCAAGAAATTACAGAGGGGACACTGCAGATTTTAGGGGATTCACTGGCCAAACTGTCTCACAACCGGCCTTAGGGCAGTAAGTACAATGATATTCAGGCAAGACTACAGCAAACATCACTTTGTCTTCCATTGCATTCACGTTACACGAAGTCAGTAACTGCGAGATATTATCGCTATTTATTTTCAGACAAGAGGATGTTTATTTACTCTCCGTGGAGGTGCATTGGGGAAGCACAACTGAATGTGTTGACCTTATCCAGTTGAAAGTGAATCTTGGCGGGTCAGTGCGTTAAGTCCTCGTCCATTACCTTCGAATTCTATAAAACAAAATAGTGCCTGTGATTGATAAATCTGTACGCAAGTGTTGCTGAATGTATACAAGTAATTCAAGATCAAAAATTGAAAAGCTTCAGCTAACGTGCATGTTATGTGTGTGTGTGTGTGTGTGTGTGTGTGTTTATGCGTGTGTGTGTGTGTGGGTGTGCGTGTGTTTTAACGAGTATAATCAGTATTATTACAGATGCAGACGGGGTGTCGCAGCGTGTGAAAGTGCGACCACATAGGTTCAGCGATCCCAGTAGATCTTGGCCTCAGGGCTTTCACTGTGCAGAATTCTCGGCATACGATAATCCGTGCTTCCAATGGGAGATTTATTTTCCTCCAAAGTGCACAAGACGTGCGTGGGATCAGTGAAGATTGGCTCGTTCGCGCCCACAATCAGGTTGTTGGTTGGGGTCCATTCAAAAGCCCCAATTTCCTGGTCAGTTTTGTACCATTGCTAGTTCAAACGTCACAGGGACCTCGTGATTGGCTAACATATGATCTTGTGGATGTATCGAGAGGGCTGTAGATGACGGTGAACAGAAATGCAGAGGAAGGTCTAGAATTTACTTAGACAAAGACTCGAAATAAACAAGATGCCACAAACCCAATCAAAAAAAAAATCACAGGCAGAAGTAATTGAAATTAAACTCTTACGATTGAACACTGAGTGCTCAGCACGAGACTTTTAGGCATAGACTTTCCATGTTTGAATGTGGTGGGCAATAACTGGCAGTCTGAGTCTTAAAGGGACAGCGGCATCTAACCATATTCCGGGGAGCTCGAGTGCCAGAACCTCGATGTTCAGTCTGGACAATGACAGAGGAGTAAACAACAGGAATTCTGCAGATGCTGTAAATTCAAGCAACACACGTCAAAGTTGCTGGTGAACGCAGCAGGCCTTACTCACTCTTCCTCCTGTTAGTCCTAATGAAGGGTCTCGGCCTGAAACGTCGACGACTGCACCTCCTCCTAGTTGCTTACTCACTCTTCCTTCAGTTAGTCCTGACGAAGGGTCTCGGCCTGAAACGTCGACTGCACCTCTTCCAATGACAGAGGAGCTTTTCCCTGCTTGTGAACCGCGGAGTGTTTGACGTTAATCTACATCTTCTCTTGAACCATTCTTTTTCTTTACGTTATTCCGTTGTATGTCCACAGCGCCAAATTAGGGCTGAGAATTTGTATTTTCGTTTGAAATGATTTCCAGTCTCTGTCCTTCATTTTCTCAGGCAATTCACGTTAAGCTTCACTTTCTGTTTGCATGCTATGTCCAACAAACAATATATCACCAATGCAGTTAAAACTGGGAGGATCAGAGAGAGATTGCACTCTGCCGACTCGCCGGCGATTTCGATACTGAACCACCGCCGGCCTTTGCAAATGCCCTTGAAGTGACAATAGAATGGCAAACTGACGTCATTCCCACGTCACAGCGCATCCGTCCGGTAACACTGAGAAAAGAAACATTTCCGTCTCCATAAAGATTTTTCATCGTCCATCTCCTTGTGAAATCCACTTGATCAAAGTGGCAGTATCTGGCACAGCAGCAAATGAACAGAGAGACAGAGAGACAGACAAAGAAAGGAGTAGGCAGCGCATAGACAGACTGACAGGCGAATCGATAGACAGATAGACAGTGGACCTGGACAAAGAAAAAAAATGTTCTTGCCATGAAGTCGCAGGAATGGCGGTTCTTATTCAGAAATTGCTTAATCAGAGCACTCCAGTTGGGCACAATTTTGTTGGTTTTAGTTATTGCTGATCGTCTGATAAAGTTGAGACCATTTTCAGACAAGGAAAAAATCAGAATAATAGGCTTGTAGACTGAACAGACTGTGGCCTGCCGGTCTGAGCCCAGTGTTTGGCTAACCTGGTTGGACTAGGTTAAAGCACTCTGAGTGGGGAAATGACCTGAATCACACGTCTGGGGCAAAGAGCCAGAACGTTTGATTTAGCAAAACTGAAGCTGAGAAGACTGATCTGAAAAAGGGAAAAGATCGGACTAGAGGATTTCAGCGACAGCAGCGACAACTCTCTGCAGAGCAACCAGCGCAGGAGTGGGTGACCCCGAGTCATAAACTGCGGGATTAGAATAGGATGACGAGTAAGACATGGCCAGCACAGTCTCCTTTTCCCGGGTGTTAACGTTCGTATTCTTTGACTGCTTGTGAAGGGTACGGGAAACCTGGTGAGTGTCCACTGTTACGTACCCCGTAACTGGGTTGCCAGACCAGCAGAAATGGACCACTCAGTTGGAGTCTGGATTACTGGAACTAAGAAAGTTTTATTAAAGAAATAAGCAACACAGTTCTCTAATATTAAGGATATAAATGCAAGAGGTTAGCAATGAATAAACACACATGTACACAGATCTAGGATAACAGGATCAATCAAGCTCTATCCTCGTCTAGGGGTAAATGACCAGTTTCAAAGTGACGCAAAGTTCAGTTCAATTGAGTTCAGTTCAGTTCACAGTAATCACTGTCGTGCCATTGGACGCGGGGAGGGGGGGGGGAGGGAGGAGAGAGAGAGAGCGAAGGCGAATGAATATTCAAATCGGCTTCCAAACAGACCTTCGATATTTCTCGCATTTAGCTTTCGGGCGAGCCCTTTGTAATGTCTTCTGAGGTCACCGACCGTGACCCCTCCGTTTCCAGCTACGATCGTTTCTCTGCGGTGAACCTGGCACCCAGGCAAGGGCGGGCACACACCAGGTTCCTGCCGATCGTACCTTTCCACCCTGTGCGTCTATGGCTTGGTCCCGCGACCAGCCTTCCAAAAGACTCCCACCGACTTGCGGGAGGCGCACCGCTTCCAGGGTCTCGTTACCTCGTGGTGTCGTGTGTGTCGCCTTAGCGAACCTGTCCCTTTTTATCCCCCTACTGGGGTATCGCCTGTCCATCACACTTCAAACACTTCAGGGTTCAAACGGAGCCGATCTTGACAAATACCCAGACTGGTGTCTCCTTCCGTTAAACTTTCTCGTCTCTTCATTAACATTTCCAAATGCTGCTCCATTGTCTTCCTTATCTCTCTTTCTCCTGAAGACAGGTGGCAGATCAACTGCTGATCCCACTGGTGCCAGCACAGGACAGTTAACATCTTAGTCTATGTGTACTTTTTGTAACCCTCTTTCGTCACACCACACAGGAACTTTCACGACCGCTTTCAACCAGATGCATTTCATCCGCGAAGAATTCACGTACGTTTTTTTTTAGATGTGATTCACGTGCCACTATACCACGTCTCAAACATGAGGATAGGATTTATCCCTTTCCTCAGATCGGCCTGTTTTGCCGTAGACATTTGGCACTGTTTTATCTGGGGTGAGTAACGTGACAGATATTCTTCCAGGATCTGACACTGAAACTCAGACTAGTAGAAATCATCCAGTGAAACAGACACCGTTGAAAGAGAAACCAGTTAATATTCACCCTCGGAACTGAGTCAAAAGTGTAAGCGTGTCAATTTGCAACGTGGAGATTACGGGGCGATGAAAGATAAATTAGAGCGTGGAGATTTATTCAGTCATTGTGGAGCGTGAAAGACTGGGTTTTATGTACTGGGGCAGAAAAGGAATATGGACATCACCATGGAAACGACGAGTGGGCGGTTCAGCCGGTGAAAGAAAGAAACATTCTGCTTCACACACGATCATTCGGAAGCGTCCAGTCGGAAGACGGGATTCCGCTCTGCTCATTTTTGTTCTGCCTCACGATGGGGCTGGAGAAGGTCGCAAGAAGGTGTCCGAATGCCAGCGGATTAAACATTAAACTGTGATGAAGCAGGAAGCTCAGAATGAACCACAAGGACGGGCAGGGTAGTATGCCGCAGTCAGAGCGCAAGAACTTTCATTTCTAATTCAGTGGATATATCATTCTGAAGTTGAGAGTGCACGAGGCTTAAAGTCAGCAAGTTTACTACTAAATTGCTTCAATTACTTACAGCAGAAGGAATCGAAGAAAGTCATCATGTTACGCTACAGTATGCAAAATCTTACATTTCCACTAAACCTATGCCCTTCTTATTAGATGCATCTGATACGGAGAAATGGTTACCACTACTGAACACATGTATGCCGCTAATATTTTTTTAAAACATCCGTGTGAAGCACCTCTTCCTTCTCTGCAGATATCTGAATTGTTCGATTCTCGGCCACCGGTCTGCAGTGTCTCCACTGTAATGACATTCTTCAATTATAGGGGACAGAAAGATTACGATATTCTAATCAGATCAATATTGTATATTACTGCATCATCACCTTTCCCCTCAGTGAAGTCAGGTATTCGGAACGTATCGATCATCACATTATCAATCCGCTTTCATACATTTAGTGATCTTTGAACTTCCATTCCCTTGCTTTTCGCTACATCAACTCTCGCGAGAAACCCGTCACTCTTTGTGAATATCCAGGTCTACTCACCCATGGGCGGTAATCAGCACGCACCTCAGTATTGATTCCTGACTGCCCTTCGATAACTATCTGACACACTGATCAATTTAAACCCATAACCAACGACCTATTGGCTTATTCCTGTAATGAGTATCTAGACGCAGTGAAATGCTCTTCTTGTGTGCTATTCAGTTCAGACTATTCGCTACATCGAAACACCAGGTCAGGAAAAAATGTCAAAAAACTGAATTGAAAATGATGTGTTATATTTACAATGAAAATGCAGTTCAGGTCGCCAAATTTGTAAATACAGCTACCTACCTCACTGTCAACAACGCTACCAATTTGGTGCATCTGCAAAACAATTGTCACTGCTGGTACAAATGCAATGAATGCAGATGCTCTGTCGATTTAAGCATTTGCACCAACCCGAGGGTCGTGTGTACGATGATTGAATTACTGTGATTCATACCGGCGCGAACTTTGATGGGAGCTGGTTTACCATACGGGCGGCTGCATCCATTTCATGCACACGGAGGAACTCAGCAGATCAGGCAGCACCGCTGGAAATGAACAGGGAGTCGAGATTTCGGGCCGTTCCCCTTCAGCGGGTCTCGAGTGGAAGCGGGAAGATGGCAGAATAAGAAGGTTGGGCCGAGGGCAAGCTGGAATATCTGGAAGGTAATACAATAGGTGAAGGCAGATGGGTGCGGAAGGGGGACGAAATAAGTGGCAGGGACGTGATACGTCGAAAATGCAGAGCTGGAGAAGAAGGAATCTGACAGGAGAGGAGAGTGGATCATCGGAACAAGAGAAGGCGGAGATGCATCTGGTGAGGCGTCAGGCAGTTGACAAGAAGTGTAAGAGTCCAGAGAGGGGAAATGAAGACGGGGGAGAGCGGAGTGGGAAATGAAGAAGAGGGAGAGCGGAGTGGGAAATGCCATGTTGGAGACATCCATGTTGATGTGATAAGACTGGAGGTTAACTTCGAGGCATATAAGGTGTTCTTCCCCCAGCGTGAGAGGTGTTTCATCTCAACATGTCGGATCGGGAGTGGGGAAATGAATTGAAATGGTTGGCCACTTGGGAATTCTACTTTTCGCTGATGGAGTTGAGGATCTCAGCGAAGTGTTAAGTACTCTGAAGAAAGGTCCCAGCCAGAGTTCCTCCAGCATTTTGAGCGTGTGGCACTTTGCATGAGTTCAATATCTTCGTAAGCCTGGAGGTGATAGTTTAAGGCTCTTCATGATATTCCAGTGGCGTACACACAAAATATTCGTTTTTATATTTCTCTTGCAAGATCTATAACCGAGACCGTTCCCAGAGTGAAACAGAGCCAACCCCACAGTCTCTGGATCCGAGGAATGGATAAGGTCAACAGTAACAATCATGAAACCGCGAGGTGAGTCGGAGAGTGTTTCACAACAATAGTCACCGACTCGTCCATTCGCCATTTCTTCGTCTTTGCGATTTTGTAATTTCGTTTCAAGCTATCCATACCTCATCACAAATGGGACTTCAATGACATCATGGTTATTTTTACCACAGCTTTCGGAAGACTGACATCATGTTTATTTGTTGACCCGCCATTGGAGGACACGTCAGCCTTGTGTAGTATTGAATATTCAGTGCGCTGGAGCGAGTATAAATGAATGAGCGTGGAGATTCATCAGCTCAGAGTTTCTTCAGCGAGATCGCGGGCAGCTGGAAGACAGGCTGGATCACACAGCATGCTTGAAACATTTACCGCGTGAAAAAAAAATGTATTTCATGATCGTTGACGCTATTGGTGTTCCTGGTAAGAATATCGGCGAACTAATATATGCAGTTCTGTGTGCGCTTTGGACTCGTTCAGATACCGACAGCGTTGTGATACCGGTGTATCAGTGAGTGCGGTGCAGACATTGTGACAAAACTCCGTGTTCGTTCAGAAGTTCCTTTGCAGTTTAACCCGGGGCCTCGGCTGAAAATAAACCGGCAGTTGAAATAGATGGAGAGTGGAAGATCGGGAAAATCAATTCAATTTGTGGACTCGTGGCAGGCAGCTTACATTTGTCAACGCAAAAACGCTGTCAAAGTTAACTCTGATCATCCAACGCGCTACTTTACTGGCTACTTGGTGTTATTCCTCATCGGCAGCGCAACATGCCTGAAATTTAAAGGTATTATGTCGTGTTCAAGAGTTTTTATTTTCAATTTTGAAAGGAACGCAGGAAGCGAATCTCCAGTGAGATTGAGGGGAGAGCGGTGACGTCACCTGTGAGTTAGACTTCAAAGCATCGGGAGTTTCGAAGATACAGATTGGTGTATGTGTGCGTTTTACTGTCCCAGGCTTTGTTTCCACGTCCTGTTATCCATAAAGTGAAACGGTGGCCGTTAGGGGTCAGACGGGGAAAGGTTAATGCAATCATCCTCTTTCGAACAGTAAGCCGTAATTTGGAGCAACCGCTAAAGAGGCAGATGTTTTGAAATACGGACGTTGTCATTAATGACTCAAGCACTGACGTGCAAAATAATTTAAAAAGTTCAGCGGGTGGGGCAGGATCCTTAAAAGGGAAAACTAGTACTTTCTAATCGGATTCCTTGACATTGTGTGCAGAGACCCCGGACAAGAACTTATTTAAAAGAAGCGAACGAAGCGGAGCCCCTGTGGGCGGCTGACAAACGGGGAGTTTACGTGTAGACGAAGACATGTCAACGATAGAAACACATTCACATTGCAATTTGTAAATGGACACAGCCGGACGGAGCGGGGCTTCGCTGTGTAGGGAGACTGACAGACTGTAGGTGACTGACACGCAGCAATCACCGTCGCTGAGAAACTTGCAGTGTACTGTCTTTACACATCAGTTGAAAACCTGATGTCGGGAGATTTATATTGATTTCTCCAAAGAGCCCCCGGAGATCAGTTAGTTGTCGATGCTTCCTTCCGAAACCCTGCTCCCAGTGCCGAGTACGGCAGCCTTTCTCCCAGCATGCACTCGTTTGACGCACCTGTGACACCCGCTTTACGTCCCTTAAACCTCTAGAAATGAGTTGCCTGCAAAGTTTGATTGCTCCCAGTTTCCAGCTTATCTCTGCACTCTGACCCACGGAATGGCAAGACAGTAATTCCCTATCCTTCTTGTCTGTTCCCCGCAGTGAATTTAGTGGCGATTGCGATCCTGTCTGGCTGTCAGTGCGGCCTCTCCACCCGCACAACACGCTACCTGGTGGCCATGGCAACGGTGGATCTACTAACAATCATCTTTGAGGTCATACTGTGGCGCATAAGTTATTATTACTTCTCCGGGACTTTCCTGGACATCACTCCCATGTGCAGTGCGATCTCTGCTCTGGGACAGGCAGCCACTGACTGTTCTGTCTGGTTCACTGTCACTTTTACGTTTGATCGGTTTGTCCCCATCTGTTGCCAGAAGCGGAAATCTGAGTATTGCACCGAGAAAACTGCGGCTGTGGTGATCACAACAACCGGCGTTCTGTTCTGTTTTAAAAATGTGCCCTATTTATTTGTATTCCATCCTGTAAAAGTTATTGACAATATACCCTGGGACTGTACCCGAAAGCCGAGCACCTATACGGATCCCGGGTGGGTGGGACATAATTGGCTTTCTGCCGTCCTGACTCCATTACTCTCGTTCGTGTTAATACTCTTGTTCAACGCTCTGACAGTCAGACACATTTTGGTGACTAGTCGCGTCCGTAAGGGGCTGAGGGGTCAGAGCAAGGCGGAGAACCGCAGTGACCCGGAGATGGAGAGCAGGAGGAGGTCTGTGATCTTACTTCTCACCATCTCCGGCAGCTTCATCATCCTGTGGTCGGTGAATGTTACCGAATTCCTGTATTACACCATTGCCGGACTGGATCAGAATAATTACAACGATTCGGAATACATTTTTCAACACACCGGAGGCATGCTGATGATATTAAGTTGTTGCACAAACACTTTCGTTTATGGGGTGACTCAGTCGAAGTTCAGAGAGCAGTTCATCAGCACAGCGAAATATCCACTCACGTCAATTATTCAAATAATTAATGATCAAATTATCTAAGTTCTTCTCAGAGGCGATCACAATGTTGTCCATCTTGACAGTACAGAATTGGCGGTCATCGGAGATCGCGGCAGCGGGAAGAGTAAAATTAATTTACAGCCCAGGAGAGACACGGCACGAAGATTGATTCTACAGCACCAGCAGCCAACCACCTCCAACTCCTACCGATTATTAAACATATCCTACCTTTTATTTTATGTTTTCACCATTTTCCCTCTCTGGTCAGCGTCACACACTTTTCGACAACGAATCCCACACTCCAGCGTAAATTCTGATCGACCAATTGACCTACAAAGCCGTTTGCTCTGGGTGGCGGAGGGGAAACGGCACGTCCAGCCGAAATACTGCCGTCACAGGGAGAACGGGTGGAATTCACACTCAGCACCCCGGAGATCTAACTGAGCCTGGAACATGCGAGGATTTAGTAAGACCATAAGACACGGGATCAGAATTAGGCCCTTCAGCCCATCAATTCTGCTCCCCCATTCCATTACCGGCACAGATTCATTACTCTCTGGTTTTTAAAAAAAAAAATCTTCCTTATTTCTGTTCTGAAAGATCACCATTCAGTTTTGAGAGTGTGGACTCTAGTTCTGGGATCCCCTGCTTTTTGTGATTTTTGTAAATGATTAGAATTAGGAAGTGGAAGAGTAGAGTCAGTAAGTTTACAGATGTTATGGTGGTGGGTGGAGTTTTGGATAGTGTAGAAAGTTGTTCTAGGTGACAAGACGACATTGACAGGATGCAGAAGTTCAAAAATTTCAAGTTTAAATATTATTCATCCATACATGAATATAGCCAAACGAAACAGCGTTCCTCCGGGACCAAGGTGCAAAACACATTACCAACAGCACACAGCAAATAGGCCATGCTCTCCTTATCGCTGATGACAGAAGAAATTTGAAGGTAGAATACAGGGCCAATTGCAGAACTGTTATCAATATTTTGGGACAGGAGAATAATAGGGTCCACGTCATAAATCCTTCAATGTTTCCACTCAAGTTGACAGGGTGGTTAAGAAGGCATTAGGTGTACGGGCCTTCATTAGTCAGGGGACTAAGAGGCGAAATAATGTTGTAACCCTAAAATTCCTGGTTAGATCACACTTGGAATATTGTATTCAATTCCGAATGCTTCATTCTAGGAAGAACGTGGAAGGTTTAGGGAGGGTGCAGAGGAGGTTTGCCGGAATGCTGTCCGGATTAGAGAGCGTGTATTATGAGGTTGGGTTGACCGAGCAACGGCTTTTCTCTTTGGAGCAGAGGATGAGACCTGTCTTGACAGAGATGTGCAAGATGATCAGAGGCATACAGCACAGCGAGTGCCTATCGAATTCAATTTGCCCAATGTAAACTGGAAACTTCTCACTGCAAGTTGCTCAGATGGGATGGAATTTGTTAGGCGCACCCAGGAGGGTTTGCTAATTCACAAGGAGGAGCTGTACCGCATCCGGTGTTGGGGAATGCGTCTGGCAGGGTGAGCGTCCTTTCAGTGACTGAGCAGCTAGATGACAGTCAGCGCAACTTCTTATGTTTGAAGGTAGCTATTGATAAGCGTGGGCATGCATCTTGTGGGAGAGATTTAAACTGGAGCAGCACAAATGCCGAGAGCATTGCAGAGGAACTAGGGAGAGATGATTGGGAATGGCCTTTTTTTTGGAAAAGTGCACATCGTATTTAAAGACTAACTGCATCGGGTATAGGACAGGTATGTTCCAGTCAGAAGGACCGATACGATCACAAGCTAAGAGAACCGTGGATGTTGAGGGACGGCGTGAATTTAGTCAAGAAGAAAAAGGTGAAATTTGTAAAGCTCGAATACAAGACCACTGGAGGATTATAAAGAAGCCAGAAAGAAACTCAGGAAGGGAATTACAAAAGGCCGGAGTCCTTGGCAGGTAGGGGTGACGAAAGCCCTGAGACATAGAAACATAGAAATATAGAAAATAGGTGCAGGAGTAGGCCATTCGGCCCTTCGAGCCTGCACCGCCATTTATTATGATCATGGCTGATCATCCAACTCAGATCACCGCCTCAGCCTTCCCTCCATACCCCCTGACCCCCGTAGCCACAAGGGCCATATCTAACTCCCTCTTAAATATAGCCAATGAACTGGCCTCAACTGTTTCCTGTGGCAGAGAATTCCACAGATTCACCACTCTCTGTGTGAAGAAGTTTTTCCTAATTTCGGTCCTAAAAGGCTTCCCCTCTATCCTCAAACTGTGGCCCCTCGTTCTGGACTTCCCCAACATCGGGAACAATCTTCCTGCATCTAGCCTGTCCAATCCCTTTAGGATTTTATACGTTTCAATCAGATCCCCCCTCAATCTTCTAAATTCCAACGAGTACAAGTCCAGTTCATCCAGTATTTCTTCATATGAAAGTCCTGCCATCCCAGGAATGAATCTGGTGAACCTTCTTTGTACTCCCTCTATGGCAAGGATGTCTTTCCTCAGATTAGGGGACCAAAACTGCACACAATACTCCAGGTGTTGTCTCACCAAGGCCTTGTACAACTGCAGTAGTACCTCCCTGCTCCTGTACTCGAATCCTCTCGCTATAAATGCCAGCATACCATTCGCCTTTTTCACCGCCTGCTGTACCTGCATGCCCACTTTCAATGACTGGTGTATAATGACATCCAGGTCTCGTCTATACATACACCAGGACCAAGAGGATAACTAGGGAGAGGGTGAGCCACTCAAGGGTTAAGCAGGAGGGACATTTTCCAGGATAGAACGATATGGATGAGGTCTTTAATGAGTACTTTACATCATTATTTACCAAAGAGAAGAACGTGCAAGATGGGGAGATCAGTACCGAGAGGATCGATAAGTCTGGGCATTTCAAACTAAAGCAGGAGTTAGTGTTGGGTCTCTTAAGTAGCATTAAGGTCGATAATTCCCCAGGGCCTGATGGGGATACACGCCAGTTTATTGAAGAGGCAAATGAAAAGATTGCTGAGTCCTTGTCCAATATCTCCTGTCCACCCTAGTCACAGGCGAGGTCCTGGAGGACCGGTGAGTAGCAAATATAATTTGAGCAGTGATGATCATCTTGGCAGCTCGGTAGTTCGAATGTAAAGAGACATGGTGGCTGTCTGTCGGGCTGCGAGGAAGACTAATCATTGTGCAGCCGAGGCACACATGCGGTTGCAGTTTGGACATGGAACGGGTGCACACACCGCTCTGTGGCGTCGGTTTCGCGCTGCTCAAGGCGCTGATTTCCTCATTCTCAAGGTCAGAAGCAGCTTTTCTGGCCAGGGGGCGCCACGCAGCCCTGTCGGCTGTGGGCTCCTCAAGTTGCCGAGGCTGTACACTGTCCAGAGACACGACACTGTTAAGTGCAAGATGCTGAACAGTGTCGATGATCAGAGGGATCTTAGAATCCATGTTTATCCCTCCCTGAAAGAGACTGCACAGGTTGATCGGGTGGTTAGATTAGATTCAACTTTATTGTCATTGTGCCGAGTACAGATTCAAAGCCAATGAAATGCATTTAGCATCTGACCAGAAATGCAAAGAATATTTACGAAATTACTGCTAATAAAAGAGTGCTACAGCACACAAATATAAAAGCACTGAGACAGTACAATACGGATGCAATACTGCTTTGCGATGTGATGTGAGGTTCAGCAGTATCAAAGCCTCAGCGAAGAAGCTCCTCCTGTGCCTGCTGGTGTGGGAGCGGAGGCTCTTGTAGCGCCTACCGGATGGGATGGGAGTAAAAACTCCTTGGTTAGGGTGAGATGCATCCCTGATAATGCTTTTCGCCCTGCCCAGGCAGCGTTTATGGTAGATGTTCGCAATGGTGGACAATTGGCTGCCGATAATCCGCTGGGCAGTTTTCACCACACGCTGGACTGCTTTGCGGTCCGATACGGGACAATTGCCATACCACACTGAGATGCAGTTGGTGAGTATGCTCTCAATGGTACAGCGGTAAATGTCCGTCAGTACCCTGGGACAGGGGTGACCTTTATTGATGCTCCGCAGGCAATAAAGGCACTGTTGCGCCGTCTTGATCAGGATGGAGGAGTTCAGGGACCGGGTGAGCTCCTGGGAAATGTGGACACCGAGGAATTTGAAGCTTGATGCACGCTCCACTACAGATCCGTTGACCTTCAGCTTCATCAGCTTCAGCTCCCTGAAGATGTCCTGGGTACTTTGTAGGCTGGTGCCCAAGATGGAGCCGACTAGATTTACAACCTTCTGCAGCTTCTTTCGGTCCTGTGCAGTAGCCCCTCCATACCAGACAGTGATGCAGCCTGTCAGAATGCTCTCCACGGTGCAACTGTAGAAGTTTTTGAGTGTATTTGTTGACATGCCAAATCACTTCAAACTCCTAATGAAGTATAGTTGCTGTCTTGCCTTCTTTATAACGACATCGAAATGTTGGGACCAGGTTAAATCTTCAGAGATCTTGATACCCAGGAACTTGAAGCTGCTCATTCTCTCTACTTCTGGTCCCTCTATGAGGTTTAGTGCGTGTTCCTTCGTCTTACCCTTCCTGAAGTCCACAATCAGCTCTTTTGTCTTACTGACGCTGAGTGCCAGGTTGTTGCTGCGGCACAACTCCACTAGGTGGCATATCTCACTCCTGTACACCCTCTCGTCACCATCTGAGATTCTACCAACGATGGTTGTGTCGTCAGCAAATTTATAGATGGTATTTGCGCTATGCCTGGTCACACAGTCATGTGTATACAGAGAGTAGAGCAGAGCGTTAAGCACACACCCCTGAGGTGCGCCAGCGAGGAGGAGATGTGATCACCGATTCGCACAGACTGTGGTCTTCGGGTTAGGAGGTCGAGGATCCAATTGCAGATGGAGGTACAGAGGCCCAGGTTCTGCAACTTCTCAATCAGGATTGTGGGAACGACGGTGCTGAACGCTGAGCGATGAACCCGCCCCGTTGCTGTTCGAGTGGGTTAAAAATAGCCCCTCGTTCCTCTCCCAGTGGAGGGGGAAAAGTCGGAGGTGAGGGATCCCCCAAAAGCTTAACTCGCAGGGGTTGAGTCGGTGGCGATGAAGGCAAAGGCGGTGTGAATGTTCATTTCCAGAGCACTAGAGCTTAAAGCAAGGGTGAGATCACGGACACGTGAAAACCTGCTGAAGTTGTAAGTCCAAAGAAACACGCACACACAGAAAATGCTGGAGGACCTCAGCAAGCCAGGCAGCATCCGTGGAAGAGAGCGAATAGTCGATGTCTCGGGGGGTGGGGCGAGACCCTTCATCAGGTTTGAGCGGGGAGGGGAGCATTCAGAGTTAGAAGGTGGGGGGAGGGGAGTTGAGGAAGGAAGACAAGGTGGCAGGTGATTGGTGAACCCGGGAGAGGGTGAAGTCAAGAGCATGGTTCATTGGTGAAAGAGGTAAAGGACTGGAGAAGGGGGAATCTGATTGGTGAAAGAGATGAAGGAGATGGTTAAGGGGGAATCTGATTGGTGAAAGAGATACAGGGCTGGAGAGGGGGGGATCTGATTGGTGAACGAGGTGAAGGACGAGAGAAGGGGGGATCTGATTGGTGAAAGAGATACAGGGCTGGAGAGGGGGGGGAGGGATCTGAATGGGGAGGACAGAAGAGCACGGAAAAAGGGAAAGCGGGCGGAGCACCAGGGAGAGGTAATGTGCAGGCAAGGAGAAGAGGTGTGAGGTGGGGAGGGGAACAGGAAAGGGGTCTGGTGAAGGCGAGGAAGTAGGCAATTATGCGGCAGGGGAATCGATACTGATGCCATCCGGTTGGTTGCTACCCAAATGGAATATAAGGTGTTGCTCTTGCAAACTGAGTGAGGCCCCCATCGAGGCAGGAGAGGAGGCCATGCACTGACGCACCAGAGTGGGAATGCTGAGGATGGACGCCATTGCTTTGACCGCACTTGCAGTATTCTAAACATTTGACAAAGGATGTGCGCTGGCAATTGGAGAGGGCCCAGAGGAGGTTCACGAGAATAATGCAGGGACATAAAGGGTTAACGTACGGGGAGCGATTGGTGGCTCCGGGCCTGAACTCGCTGGTTAGAAGAATGGGTTGGTGGTGGCGTGGGGGGTGGGGGGAGGAATTTCATTGAAACCTATCGAATATTGAAAGTTCGAGACAGAGTGGATGTGGAGAGGATGTTTCCTATAGTGGGGGAGCCTCGGACCAGAGGACACAGATAGAGTGGATGTGGAGAGTATGTTTTCTGTAGTGGGGGAGTCTAGGACCAGACGACACAGATACAGTGGATGTGGAGAGGATGTTTCCTATGGTGGGGGTGTCTAGGACCAGAGGACACAGATAGAGTGGATGTGGAGAGGATGTTTCCTGTAGTGGGGGGAGTCTCAGACCAGAGGACACAGATAGAGTGGATGTGGAGAGGATGTTTCCTATGGTGTGGGAGTCTAGGATCAGAGGACACAGATAGAGTGGATGTGGAGAGGATGTTTCCTGTAGTCGGAAAGTTTAAGACCAAACGACACAGCCTCAGAATAGATGGGCGTCCATTTAAAGCAGAGATAAGGAGGAATTTATGTTGCTGGTGAATCTGTGGGATTCGCTGCTGGGGAGATATTAGCGTGTATTCAGGGAGGGTCGAGTGGGGCAAAATGCGAGAGATATTGGAGGAGACAAAGTTTTTTCTTCTTAAAGTCCGCTGTTAATGGCAAGGTCGTTAGCAGTGTCGCTGAGCAGAGAGATCTTGCGACCCAGGTTCATCACTGCTTGAAAGCGACCGCACAGGTCGACAAGGCGGTTCAGGAGGCTGCCTTACGGGATGCTTCTGTTTGATATACTGAGTTCAAAAGTCAGCGGCTTCTGCTGCAACTTTATCAAACTCTGGTCAGGCCACACCTGGAGTATTGCGGACAGTTCTGGTCACCCCTCTACAGGAAGGACGTCGAGGCTTCGAGAGTGCGGGGGGGCAGAAGATGTTCACCAGGATGCTGCCCGGTTTGAATGGCAGAGCCCTCACCAGAGGCTGGACAAACCTGGGCTGTTTTCTTTGGTGTGAGGGGAGATCTGAGAGCGGTTTACAGGATTATGAGAGGCGTAGATAGAGTGGACAGGGGAGTATCTGTTTCCCCAGGGTTGACATGTCTCATACCAGGGGGGCAGGCGTTGACGGTGAGAGGGGGTAGGTTCAAGGGGGATGTGAGGGGTAAGTCTTTCACTCAGAGACCAGTGGATGCCCGGTCTGGCGGTCGAGGCAAATACATTCGAGGCTTTTTAAGAGCCGTTCGGAGGGGCACATGGATATGAGGAAGATGGGGGGGGCGGAATTGGTGTTTGGTTGCTTTTGATTTGAGTTTCAGCTTGTACAGCACGACATTGTGGGGCCGAACGGCCGGTTCCCGTGCTGTGCTCTTCTGCGCTGGACGGTCTGCGACACGGGGAGGGGAATGTAAGATGGACTGAGGACGGGTTTGATGGACAGTACCCCGGTCAAAGACCCTGTTCCCCCCCACCCCCAGTCTCTCTCCATGACCCCGATCCCGGTCAAAGACCCTGTTCCCCCACCCCCCCCAGCCTCTCTCCATGACCCCGATCCCGGTCAAAGACCCTGTCCCCCCCGCCCCCCCAGCCTCTCTCCATGACCCCGATCCCGGTCAAAGACCCTGTTCCCCCCCCCCCCCCAGCCTCTCTCCATGACCCCGATCCCGGCGAAGGCGGACACGCCGTTCCTGGTGACCGAGCCGCTGTGCCAGATCCCAGGGTTTCCGCCGGCCTCCGCCAGCGCGCAGCTCCCGCCGGGGACCTACCTGATCCCCGGCCTCGAGGGAGAGGCGGCCGAGGCAGAGATGGAGGCGACCAGGAGGAAGTTGAGAAACCTGGCGGTGGGTGGCCCAGGGATCCGCCGCGGGGTCGGGCCGTTATTGCGGGGGGGGGCGGGGGAGGGAAGGGGCACCCCACAGTTCACGGTGCGTGTCCGACCCTCGTACCTCGAGTCCCCCTGTCCCTCGACACTCCCCACCGTTCAAGGTGCGTGTCCCACCCTCGTACGGCGAGTCCCCCTGTCCTTCGACACTCCCCACAGCTCCCGGTGCGTGTCCCACCCTCGTATGCCGAGGTCCCCCTGTCCTCGACACTCCCCACCGTTCACGGTGTGTGTCCCACCCTCGTACCTCGAGTCCCCCTGTCCTCGACACTCCCCGCCGTTCACGGTGCGTGTCCTACCCTCGTACGCCGAGGTCCCCCTGTCCTCGACACTCCCCACAGCTCCCGGTGCGTGCCCCACCCTCGTACCCCGAGGTCCCCCTGTCCTCGACACTCCCCACCGTTCACGGTGCGTGTCCTACCCTCGTACGCCGAGGTCCCCCTGTCCTCGACACTCCCCACCGTTCACGGTGCGTGTCCTACCCTCGTACGCCGAGTCCCCCTGTCCCTCGACACTCCCCACCGTTCACGGTGCGTGCCCCACCCTCGTACCCCGAGGTCCTCTTGTCCTCGACACTCCCCGCCGTTCACGGTGCGTCTCCCACCCTCGTACCCCGAGTCCCCCTGTCCTGAATGGATGAAAAATTGATGACTGTGGCCATCTTGTGGACACAAGGGGTGAGTTGTGTTATCCATTTGAAAACTAGTTTATTCGGCACTGCTTTGTACCCGAATGACCTGCACTCTTTTTACTCTCTCACCCCCTCTAACCCTCTGTCTCTCTCTGTCCCCGCTCCCCACCCTTTCCCTCTCACCCACACCCCTCTTACCCCCTTCTCGTCACTCCTTTCCTCCCCTCCCTCACCTCTGCCCGCTCTCCCGTTGCGCTCCTCTGAACACCCCCCCACCCACCCTCTCCACTCCCCTCTCCCTCCGCTCTGTCTCTCTCTGCCCCTTAGTTCGGACAGATGGCCTCGGGGGTCTCCAGCGCTCTGCTCGGCCTCCTCATCCTGTTCACCGCCCCCTGGCGGCTGGGCTACGCCATGCTGGTGGGCGCCCCCTGGTGGACCGGAGTCATCGTGAGTGGGGGCTCCCCCCACCCCCTTGGGCAGAGGCGGGTCTGCGAGGAGGAGGGGGGCGGAGGGGGGAGGTGGAGAGGCTGAGGGACAGGGTAGGGAGAGGCGGCGAGGAGGGCAGGAGTCACCACGCGCCGGAGGAACTCAGCAGGTCGGGGATCGATGGACGTTTCGGGCCGGAACCCAGGAGGGGCAGGAGGGAGGGCTGAGGGAAAGGGTAGGGAGAGCGGCGAGGAGGGCAGGAGGGCAGGTAGGGAGGGAGTCGGAGTTGTGAGTCTGACCCCTGTTTATTCAGTCCACAGTGGCCGGGATGCTGATCATGGCCGTTCACCGGTCGCCGAACAAATCCACGCTGGGTTTACGGTTCCCGGTGTCCGGGTACCCCGACACACCGGGAGCTTTACCGCACACGGTTCCCTTTCGTGTTCGTTCTCTCTCTCCCTCCCTCTCCCTCTTTCCTCCCCCCTCTCTTTATCCCCCATCACCGTGTCTCTCACCCGCCATCTCTCACATTTCTGTTCCTCCTCTTCCCCCCTCTCTCTCCGACTGTTCCCTCTCTCTCTTCCCCCTCCCCTTTTCCCTGATCTCCATCTCTCCCCCTTTTCTTCATCCCTCCTCTACACCCTCTCCCTCTGCCTCTGTCCGCTCTTCTCTTTTCTCTCTTGGCCCTCTCACGCTCCCTCTCTCTCTCTCCCCCTCTGGGTCTCCCCGTCTCGCCTCCATTTTCACTTCCCCTGTCTCTCCCCTATCTCTTTCCCACTTCTCTTTCCATCCCTGGGACGACCAACCCGCATCTCCCTTTCCACTCTCTCTCTCTCCCCCCCCTTCTCACTCGCTGCTATCCTTTTCAACTTTTGCCCCTTCGTCCTCGTCCCCGTCACTCGCCCCTCTCCCTTTCCAGTTCTCTCTCCACCCGTCTCTCCTCCGCCCTTTCCGCCTCCCTCTCCTTTCCTTTGTTTCCCCCTCCCTCTCTCCCTTTTCACTTTCTTCCCCCCCGATCGCACTCGCCCCTCTGCCTTTCCACTCTCCCTCTCTCTGTGAATCTCCTCGCTCTTTCTCTCTCTCTCTCTCTGTCTCCAGCCCCCCTCCCTCTCTATTTTCTTTCTTCCCCTCCCTGGCTCTCCCTTCTCCCATTCCACCTCTCTCGCTCCCCCCTCTCTCTCTATCTCTCCCCCTTCCTTTCCAACTCCTCTCCCTCTCTCTGTTCCTCTCTCTCTCGCTCCTCTCTCTGCTTCCACGTTCTCTCTCTCACTCGCCCCTCTACATTCTCACTGTCCCTCTGCCGTCCTCTCAGTCTCTGTCTCCTTGCTCTGTCTCCCTCTACTTCTCCCTTTCCACGTTCTCCCTCTCTCGCTCTGTCTCCCCTTCTCCTTTTCCGCCCCTCCCTCTCTCTCCTGCATCCTCTCTCCCCTCCCCCTCTTTCCCTACCCCTCTCTCCCTCCCCTTCATCCCATCCCCCGTCTCCCTCCTCCCTCTCTCCCTCTCAACCCATCCCCTCTCTCCCTCCTCTTCTCTCCCTCCCCCCTCATCCCACCCCGTCTCTTCCTCCCCCTCCATCCCCCTATCATCCCATCCCCCTCTCTCCCTCCCCCTCATCCCATCCCCCTCTCGCCCTCCTCCCCTCCCCCTCTCATCCCATCCCACTCTCTCCCTCCCCCCCTTTCCCTCCCTCCCATCCCATCCCCCTCCCCCTCTCTCCCCCCCTCCCCCTCTCATTCCATCCCTCTCTGTCCCTCCTCCCTTCATTCACACTGTCACTCCTCTCCATTTTCACCTTTCTCCCCCTCTCCCTTCCAATTTCTCTCTCTCCCCCCCGTTCCTATCCGCTCTTCCTTTCGACTTCTTGCCTTCCTCTCGCCGCTCTCCTCCTTTCCAGTCTCTCTCTCTCTCCATCCATCCCCCCCCGTCCGTTATCACTCTCTGTCCCATCACTGTCCCTCCCCACCCCTCTTCTCTCTGTCGTTCTCAGTCTCTCTCTCTCTCTGTTCCCCCTTTCACACTCTCTCTCTCTCTCTCTCTCTGCGACACTCACTTCCCTCCCTGTTTATTCAATCTCAACTCCTCATCCCTCCTCTCCTCCCCCCCCGCCCCCAGCTCTCCCAACTCTCCATTTAACCTTCTGCAGACAGACACTCAGTGACCGGGTGTGACCCTCCCTCCCACTTCCTCACCCTCACCATCCTGTCACCCTCCTTCCCATCCCATCCCTCCCCCTCCCTCCACACTCAGTGAGTCACTCCCTCACCCTCACCATCCTGTCACCCTCCTTCCCATCCCATCACTCCCCCTCCCCTCCCTCCACACTGAGTCACTCCCTCACCCTCACCATCCTGTCACCCTCCTTCCCATCCCATCACTCACAAACCCCTCCCCTCCCTCCACACTCAGTGAGTCACTCCCTCACCCTCTGCACCCTGTCACCCTCCTTCCCATCCCATCACTCTCCTCCCTCCACACTCAGTGAGTCACTCCCTCACCCTCACCATCCTGTCACCCTCCTTCCCATCCCATCACTCCACCTCCCTCCCACTTCCTCCACCACTCAGTGAGTCACTCCCTCACCCTCACCATCCTGTCACCCTCCTTCCCATCCCATCACTCCCCCTCCCTCCCACTTCCTCCACCACTCAGTGAGTCACTCCCTCACCCTCACCATCCTGTCACCCTCCTTCCCATCCCATCACTCCCCCTCCCTCCCTCCACACTCACTGAGTCACTCCCTCACCCTCTGCACCCTGTCACCCTCCTTCCCATCCCATCACTCACAAACCCCTCCCCTCGCTTTCCTCTCCCCGCCACCTCGATGTTGTTCAACTTACGCTGGATGGCTGCCATTTTGTGATGCCAATTTTCGCCTCTCCTCATCGCCCTCTCTTTCTGTTACCCAGTGAGTCTCTCCACTACTCACCCCATCACTCTTGACACCCTCCCCTCTCCGTCCCCTTGTCCTTTCTCCTGCCATCCAACACATCCTGGGTGGCGAACGTTGTCCGATGGGAAATTTCGCTCCCTCACCCGATCCCTTCCCTCTCTCGTTGAGTGAGTCTCTCCCCTCTCCCTCCGTTCAGACACTCAACTCTCCGTCCCATCAGCCCAGATCGCGCCTCGACCTCTCACTCTCCCTTTCCCCTGTCCACGCCCTCCTTCTTGCCGTCCGTCTTATTTGCGAAGGATCGAAACCACCCACCCTTCCCCCACAGTCCCCATCCTGTTCCTGCCCACCCTGTCCTTTCAGACCCCACTTTCCTGGTCCTGCAACTTCCCCTCCCTTCCCATCCCATCAGATCCCCTCCCACCTCGTCCCATTACTTTCCCTCCTTCCTGGTCAGATCACTCCCGCTCCCTTCCTATCGTTTCACTCCTCCTCACCCCGACTCTATCTTATCCACGTCACCACCAGTTTGTGACAGGAACGTTCGCCCCTTTTCGTCCCCTATTGAGTCAGTGACTTCGCCACGGTCACCGTCTCATCAGTCCGCTCCTCATCCCATCACTCCTCTTCCTCCCAAACCCCTCACCCCTCCTCCCCAAAACCCACATGTATATGTGTAAATATCTGAGATATATACATTAGTTTATTCAATGACAAAATTATTAGAATTAAAACATACATGCAATACCCAAGACGATATAAAACAAATTAAAATACTGTTATTACAATCAATAACACACTCAATCCCAGGATTGTTTCCACGGGCACCGCATGTTCCTTCGCCATAGATTCTCTGTGCAACAGTGGCCATTGTAAGTCAGTGTCTCACTCCATCCCTGGCGGCCACATTAACCAAGGAACACACACAAAAATGCTGGTGAACACAGCAGGCCAGGCAGCATCTCTAGGAAGAGGTACAGTCGACGTTTCGGGTCGAGACCCTTCGTCAGGACTAATTTAAAGAGGAGATAGTCAGAGATTGGAAAGTGGGAGGGGGATGGGGAGGGATGGGGCCAAGAGCTGGACAGGTGATTGGCAAAAGGGATACAGAGATGGAGGAGGGGGAGGGTCATGGGACAGGAGGCCTAGGGAAAAAGAAAGGGGAGGTGAACCCACTATAGTGAGAGTGACAGAGGGAGAAAAAAGGGAGAGAAAAAAAGGGGAAAAATAATAATGATAATAAATAATAAATAAGGGATGGGATACAAAGCAGAGGTGGGGCATTAACTGAAGTTGGAGAAGTCAATGTTCATGCCATCAGGTTGGAGGCTACCCAGACGGAATATAAGGTGTTGTTCCTCCAACCTGAGTGTGGCTTCATCTTTACAGTAGAGGAGGCCGTGGATAGACATGTCAGAATGGGAATGGGATGTGGAATTAAAATGTGTGGCCACAGGGAGATCCTGCTTTCTCTGGCGGACAGCGCATAGGTGTTCAGCAAAGCGGTCTCCCAGTCTGCGTCGTGTCTCGCCAATATATAGAAGGCCGCATCGGGAGCACTGGACGCAGTATATCACCCCAGTTGACTCACAGGTGAAGTGTCGCCTCACCTGGAAGGACTGTCTGGGGCCCTGAATGGTGGTAAGGGAGGAAGTGTAAGGGCATGTGCAGCACTTGTTCCACTTACAAGGATTAGTGCTGGGTGGGAGATAGGTGGGAAGGGATGTGGGGGGGACGAATGGACAAGGGAGTCACTGGGATTGTGTGATGGAACGGCGTGGAGGGAGATTCACTCTGTGTCTGACCCCGGGAGTGTGTGATGGAACGGTGTAGAGGGAGCTTCACACTGTGTCTGACCCCGGGAGTGTGTGATGGGATGGTGTGGAGGGAGATTCACTCTGTGTCTGACCCCGGGAGTGTGTGATGGGACGGTGTGGTGAGAGATTCACTCTGTGTTTGACCCCGGAAGTGTGTGATGGGACGGTGTGGAGGGAGATTCACTCTGTGTCTGACCCCGGGAGTGTGTGATGGGACAGTCAGGGCCCCAGACATATTTATTTATTATTTCCCTTTTTTCTCCCTCTGTCCCTCTGACTATACCCCTTGCCCATCCTCTGGGTTTCCCCCTCCCCCCCCGTCTTTCTCCCTGGACCTCCTGTCCCATGATCCTCTCATATCCCCTTTGCCAATCACCTGTCCAGCTCTTGGCTCCATCCCTCCCCCTCCTGTCTTCTCCTATCATTTTGGATCTCCCCCTCCCCCTCCAACTTTCAAATCTCTTACTAACTCTTCCTTCAGTTCGTCCTCACGAAGGGTCTCGGTCTGAAACGTCGACTGTACCTCTTCCTACAGGTGCTGCCTGGCCTGCTGTGTTCACCAGCAACTTTGATGCGTGTTGTTTATTATCAAAGTTCTTATTTGTCACCATATACTACCCCGAGATTCATTTTATTGCAGTCATTTACAGGACAATAAATCAATATAGCAGAATTTATGAAAAACTATACAAAAACAAAGACTAACCAACAAGCAACGTGCAAAGGAAGGGAAATTTGTGCAAATAAAATATTAAATAATCATGACATGAGTTGTAAATTATTTCAAAGTGAGTCCGTAGGTTGTGGAATCAGTTCAGAGTTGATGTGAGTGAAGCTATCCACGCCGGTCACGAGTCACCCGTGTCTCAGAAAAAAACCCCGCCATCATCGGGCCCTTCCTGTCTGTGTAATTCCCCGGCATGAAACGTAAAAGTTGCCCGTGAACGCAGCAGACCAGCCAGCATTACCTACTCCCGGGATAATCCCACCCCGGGACACCGGTGTCCCAGACTGAGCCCCGGCCCCCGGGCTCTTCCTGTCTGTGTCATTCCCCGGGGTCTCGAACCCGCACATCCGGCGGAAGCAGCGCCGCTGGACAGGAGGCGGAAATACGTCACCACGGGAGAACAGCGAACGACACACAGCGCGAGCCTAAAGCTAGTTCCGTTAAAAACAGTTGGGAATTAAACCTGGCGCGTGGCCATTAAAGGTAAGGGGAAGTGGGGAGTGGGGGGTTAAAGGGGAGGGCGGGGAATCGGCCAAACTGTCGGCATCCCGCGGGCGGGGATGTTCACACGGTCACTGTCAGTCGGGGTCTGGGTTCCTGCAGAGATCTCAGTTCCTTCTCCCCGGTCTCACTGAACCGATTCCCCCCCAGCCTGAAACAGATGGGAGAATAAAGATGAAATAAACAGATCACACAACAGTGTCAGTAACAGGGGACAACACTCACAGACAAATATCACCAGAAAACCCGCGGATCCGCTGATATTTTATCACATTGAACATTAACACAAACACTCACCGGATCTGCTCCAGACTCGGGAGGGTCAGTATGAGGCGGCGGAGAGCGGGGACAGATCGGTCTGTCAGCGAGTTTAATCCCAGGTCCAGCTCCGTCAGAGATGAGTTTGTACTGAGAGCGGAGACGAGATCCTCGGCACCAGAATCTGTGAGATCGACATTGTCCAGCCTGGAGATGAGAGAGAGTGAGGGTGAAGGACACAGAGAGACAGGAGACGGTACAAATCCCCAGTGTTTATCAGTAACACAATTACTGATCACATTAATGTTCAGTGTCAGACACCCAGTGACTGTAAACACAATCTCCCACAGTCTGGTACTTACTCCAGTTTCTGTATTTTACACTCCGGGTTCCTCAGAGCCGAAAACACCAGTTTCACTCCTGAATCTCCCAGTTTATTATCACTCAGGTTCAGCTCCGTCAGTGATGGGTTTGTACTGAGAGCAGAGACGAGATCCTCGGCACCAGAATCTGTGAGACCGACCTCACTCAGCCTGGAGATGAGGGAGAGTGACGGTGAAGGATACAGAGAGACAGGAGACGGTACAAATCCCCAGTGTTTATCAGTAACACAATTACTGATCACATTAATGCTCAGTGTCAGACACCCAGTGACTGTAAACACAATCTCCCACAGTCTGGTACTTACCCCAGTGTCTGTATTTTACACTCCGGGTTCCTCAGAGCCGCAGACACCAGTTTCACTCCTGAATCTCCCAGTTTATTAAAACTCAGTCTAAACACAAACAGACAAATTGATAAACAAAGCAATTCAAACTGTGGGTCTGAGGGAATTTCTCTCACTCGGATATTTCAGGAAACATTAAACCCTTCAGTAAATCACTGATCGGAGTTCCCATCACTGTCAATGTCCCTCACTGCCCAGCTCCAGGGTATTCACCGAATGTCAGTAATTTAGTCTGTCGGTGTGACCCTGTAAACTCCACATATCCTGTTTCATTCCCCGATGGTTAGAAACGTGTTCCTGACCTGAGAGGGTCGGGAGGGGCAGGGATGAAGGAGGAACGGGGATGGGGAAGAGAGATCCCACAGGAGGAAGGGGGATGGCATTTGTCACAATTCTTCACAATCGTATTTATCACACTTTTACCCAAATCCTTTTACATTGAAACAACACAATGGAAGAGTTTCACAGTTCAGAGTGAGAGATAAATCAAGTTACCTCAACTCCCGGCACTTGTGCAGCCCGGGTCCCAGCCGCTGGATTCCTTCACACTGAATGTGGCAGTTCTCCAGGTCGAGGTGTTTTATTGTATCACAGTGTCCAATGACATGAGACAGGACCGCGCAGTCAATCGGGGTCAGTGTCATTCCACTGAATGAAAGTGTTTTCACAGATCCCAGTGCGGCCCGAGCCAGTCCACGATTCTGAGACTCAAACAGGTAGTGCAATGTGTTCAGGAGACTCCTTTTACCAGCTTCACTCCTCGTGTTTCCACTCTGGCGTTTAACCTTCTCCTTCACCCAGTCAATCACCCAGCAGGTTGTTTCATGAGGAAATGGACCCAGAAACTCCTCCAGGCCCCGAGCTGTCATTGGGTTGGAGAGACCAGCAACAAAACGGAGAAATACCTCAAATCGACCGTCTGTCGTGCTGTGGGCTTCAGTGAGGAGTCTCAGACTATCCCCGGGATGTGGATTCAGGAATTGTGTGACTGCAGCTACAAACTCTTGGATGGTGAGGTGTGGGAATGTGTACACCACACTCCGGGCAGAATCCTCTCTCTCCAAAAGCTCCATCAGGAACCCGGACAGGAACTGGGAAGGCTGCAGATTGTAGTTGATTAAATCTCCATCTGTAAACACAATCTTCTTATCGTACACTCCTCTGAAGGCCATCTGACCAACCCTGAGAAACACATCACGGGGGTTCTTAATCTCACGGCCGTGGTTTTTCAGGATGTTGTAAATATAGTAGGAATACAGTTGGGTGATGGTCTTGGGAACTCGCTGCGGGTCCCTGACTCTTTGTGTGAAGAAGGGGCCCAGTGCCAGAGCGAGGATCCAGCAGTAGGAGGGGTTGTAGCTCATGGTGTACAGGATCTCGTTCTCCTTCACGTGTTTGAAAACAGCTGCTGCCACTGTCTGATCTTCAAAATGCCTGACGAAATATTCCTTCCGTTCCTCACCAACAAATCCCAGGATTTCAGCCCAGACACTGATCTTCGCCTTTTCCAGTAAATGTAACGCAGTGGGGCGGGTGGTCACCAGCACTGAACACCCTGGGAGCAGCTTGCCCTGGATTAAACCGTACACAATGTCAGACACTTCACACCACCACTCGGGATCTGGGCACTGGTGCTTGGGTTCTGTATTTCTCCGACTGTCAGCAAAATCGATTCTGTGTTTGAATTCATCCAAACCATCAAATATAAACAGCAATCCCTCTGGGTTCTTCCAGACCTCCCTCAGGATATTTCCAAAGTAAGGATACTGATCCAGAATCAGTTCCCTCAGGTTTATTCGACAGTTAATACTGTTTAAATCTCGGAATTTGAAACTGAAGACAAACTGGAATTGTTGGTATATTTTCCCTGTGGCCCAGTCATAAACAATCTTTTGTACCATTGTTGTTTTCCCGACCCCTGGGACTCCGGCCACTGCTGCCGAACTCCCAGATTTGGATTTACTCCGGGAAAAGCTGCTCTGGAACAGCTGATCAGTGCGGATTTTCTCCAGCTTTCTGCGGAGATGTTCCTCTCTCCACTCCTCGTGGTCTCTGCCTCTTGCCAGCAGCTCATGTTCCACCAGTGTCCGATCTCGAACAGTAGAAATGACCGTGAGCTCAGCGTATCGATCAACCAGCTGGAAAACCTTCACCTTCTCCCTCATCAGGATCGTGTTCACTCTCAGTGTTTCAGTTTGTGCCCGCAGAGTCTCCTTGTGTTTCTGTTGAACATCTTCCATGGGAACAGACAGTGAACAAACTGTTACATGCCTCAACTCAGAACTCAGTATTTAAGCACACAAGAGTTAGCTCAAAGCTCTTGCATTAATTGGATTCATCAATGGATGCTCGAACAGTAAATTTGATAAACAAACCCCTGACTGGACAGAGAGGCCTGGTCCAGATAAACACCAGATCATCACATTTCACAATTAACTGTGCTGTGAAAGTGAGTATTTCCCTGGTAGTTCACTGACCCCCGACTGTCCCGTACTGGACAAACTCCCACTACTATCACAGCTGTCATTTTTTCCTGTGGAAGAAACTTTTAGTCCCCAGTGTTGATGTGGCATCTGGAGATGGAGGAAAGGATAGTGGGCATTCTGTGAAAGGAACAGGTCAGGGAATCACAGCTCCCCCTCCCCTCTCATCGTCACCCTGTCAGGGAGGTGTGGGCGCTCACAGTGTGTCAGGACCCTGTCAGGGGTGTGTGGGATTTCACATGGTGTCAGGAACCTGTCAGGGGTGTGTGGGGTCTCACAGTGCGCCGGGGTGTGTGGGAGCTCACAGTTTGTCAGGACCATATCTGGGGTTTGTTTAGTCTCAAAGTGCGTCAGGAATCTGTCAGGGGTGTGTGGAGTCTCAGTGTGTCAGGACCTGCAGGTGTGTGTGGGGTCTCACAGTGTGTCAGGACCCTCTCAGGGGCGTGTAGGTTTTCACAGTGTGTCAGGATCCTGCAAGTGTGTGTGGAGTCTCACAATGTGTCACAACACTGTCAGGAGTGTGTGGGGATCTCACAGTGTGTCCGGACCCTGTCAGTTGAGTGTCGGAATCTCACAGTGTGTCAAGACCCTGCCAGGTGTGGGGGGGGGGGGGGGTCTCACAGTCTCAGCATTTTGCCAGGGGTGTATGGCGTTTGGCAATGTGCCAGGACCCTATCCGGTGTGTGTGGGGGTCTTAGAGTGTGTCCTCTCCCTCTCATGTGTATGTGGGGTCTCACAGTGTGTCAGGACTCTGCCAGGGGTGTGTAGGGTCTCAGAGTGCATTAAAGGTGTGTGGGTTCACACAGATTGTCAGGACCCTGTCAGGGGTGTGTGGGGTCTCAGTGTGTCACGACACTGTCAGGAGTGTGTGGGGTCTCACAGTGTGTCAGGACCCTGTCAGGGGTGTGTGGGTTTTCACAATGTGTCAGGACTCTTTCAGGTGTGTGTTGGGTCTCAAATTGTGTCAGTACCTTGTCAGGGGTGTGTGGGGGTCTTACAGTGTGTCAGGACCCTGCCAGGGGCGTGTGGGGATCTCACAGTGTGTCAAGACCCTGCCAGTGGTGTGGGGGGGTCTCACACTGTCTCAGGATTTTGTCACGGGTGTGTGGCGTCTGGCAATGTGTCAGGACCCTATCCGGTGCGTGTGGGGGTCTTAAATACTGTGTTCTCTCCCTCTCGTGTGTGTGGGGCCTCACAGTGTGTCAGGAACCTAAGAGTGGTGTGTGGGGTGTTACAGTGTGTCAGGACCCTGTCAGGTGTGTGCGTGGTCTCACAGTGTGTCAGGACCCTGTCAGGTGTCTGTGGGGTCTCACAGTGTGTCAGGACCCTGTTAGGGGTGTGTTGGGTCTCAAAGTGTGTGAGGACCCTGTCAGCGGTGTGTGGCGTCTCACAGTGTGTCAGGACCCTGTCAGGGGTGTGTGGGATGTCACATTGTGTCAGGATCCTGTCAGGGGTGAGTGGGCTCTCACAGTGTGTCAGGATCCTGTCAGGGGTGAGTGGGGTCTCACAGTGTGTCAGTACCCTGTCCGGGATTAGTGGGGATCTCACAAGTGTGTCTGGATTCTGAAAGGGGTGAATTGGGTCTCAAAGTGTATCAAGACCCCGTCAATAGTGTGTGGCATCTCACGGTTTGTCAGGCCCTGTCAGGGGTGTATGGGCTTTCACAGTGTGTCAGGACCTTGTCAGGCGTGTTTGGGGTCTCACGTTGTGTCAGGACCCTATCAGTGATGAGTAGGGTTCTCATAGTGTGTCAGGACTCTGTCAGGGGTGTGTTGGGTCTCAAAGTGTGTCAGGACCCTGTTAGGGGTGTGTGGGATCTCACACTGTGTCAGGACCCTGTCAGAGGTTTGTGGGGTCTCACAGTATGCCAGGACGCTAACTATGTTCTGTGGGGTCTGACAGTGAGTCAGTATCCTGTCAGGTGTTTGTGGGGTCTCACAGTGTGTCAGGACCCTGTCCGGGATTAGTGGGGATCTCACAAGTGTGTCTGGATTCTGAAAGGGGTGAGTTGGGTCTCAAAGTGTATCAAGACCCCGTCAGTAGTGTGTGGCATCTCACGGTTTGTCAGGACCCTGTCAGGGGTGTATGGGTTTTCACAGTGTGTCAGGCGTGTTTGGGGTCTCATGTTGTGTCAGGACCCTATCAGTGATGAGTAGGGTTCTCATAGTGTGTCAGGACTCTGTCAGGGGTGTGTTGGGTCTCAAAGTGTGTCAGGACCCTGTCAGTGGTGTGTGTGGTCTCACAGTGCGTCTGGGTGTGTGGGAGCTCACAGTTTGTTAGGACCATGTCAGAGGTGTGTTTATTCTCAAAGTGCGTCAGGAATCTGCCAGGGGTGTGTGGGGTCTCACAGTGTGTCAGGAACCTGCCAGGGGTGTGTGGGGTCTCACAGTGTGTCAGGACCCTGTCAGTAGTGTGTGGGGTCTCACAGTGTGTCAGGACCCTGTCAGGGGTGTGTGGGGTCTCACAGTGTGTCAGGAATCTGTCAGGGGTGTGTAAGGTCTCACAGTTTGTCAGGACCCTGTCAGGGATTAGTGGGGATCTCACAGTATGTCAGGATTCTGAAAGGGGTATGTTGGGTCTCAAACTGTGTCAAGACCCTGTCAGGGTTGTGTGGGGCCTCGCAGTGCATCAAGACCCTGTCAGGGGTGTCTGGCGTCTCGCAGTGCGTCAGGACCCTGTCAGGGGTGTGTGGCGTCTCACAGTTTGTCAGGACCCTGTCAGCGGTGTATGTGGTTTCACAGTGTGTCAGGATTCTGAAAGGGGTTTGTTAGGTCTCAAAGTGTGTCACGACCCTGTCAGGGGTGTGTGGGGTCTGACTGTATGTCAGGACCCTGTCAGGGATGTGTGGGGATCTCACAGTCTGTCAGGACCCTGTCAGGTGTTTGTTGTCTCACAGTGTGTCAGAACCCTACCAGGTGGGTGTGGGGTGTCACGTTGTGTCAGGAACCTGTCAGTTGTGTGTGGGGTCTCATTGTGTGTCTGGACCCTGTCAGGGGTGTGTAAGGTCTCACGGTTTGTCAGGACCCTGTCAGCAGTGTGTGTGGTCTCACAGTGTGTCAGGAGCCTGTCAGAGCTGTGTGGGATCTCATAGTTTGTCTGGATCCTGTTAGTAGTGTGTGGAGTCACACAGTGTGTCAAGACCGTGTCAGTAGTTTGTGGGGTCTCACAGTGTGTCAGCACTCTGTCAGGGGTGTGTGGCATCTCACAGTGTGTCAGGACCCTGTTGTGGCGGGGGTGGGAGCGTGTCTCACACTGTGTCAGGAACCTGCCAGAGGTGTGTGGGGTCTTACACAGTGTCAGGACCCTGTCAGTTGTGTGCGGGGTCTGACAGGGAGTCAGGACCCTGTCAGGTGTGTGTGGGGTCTCATACTGTCTCAGGATTTTGTCAGGGGTGTGTGGCATCTCGCAATGTGTCAGGACCCTATCCGGTGCGTGTGGGGGTTTTAGAGTGTGTCCTCTTCATCTCGTGTGTGCGGTGTCTTACGATTTGTAAGGAGCCTGTCAGGGGTGTGTGTGGTCTCACAGTGTGTCAGAATCCTGTCAGGGGTGTGTGGGTCTCACAGTGTGTCAGGACTGTGTCAGTGGCTTGTGGGGTCTCACAGTATGTCAGGACGCTAAATAGGTTCTGTGGGGTCTGACAGTGAGTCAGGACCCTGCCAGGGGTGTGTGGGTCACAGAGTGTGTCAAGACCCGTCAGGGGTGTGTGGGGTCTCATAGTGTGTTAGGAACCTGTCAGGGGTGTTTGGGGATCTCAGTGTGTCAGGACCCTGTCAGGGGTGTGTGGGGATCTCACAGTGTGTCAAGATCCTGCCAGGGGTGTGGGGGGTCTCACACTGTCTCAGCATTTTGCCAGGGGTGTATAGCGTCTGGCAATGTGCAATGTGTCAGGACCCTATCAGGTGCCTGTGGGGATCTTAGAGTGTGTCCTCTCCGTCTCATGGGTGTGTGGGATCTCCTAGTGGGTCAGGAAACTGTCAGGGGTGTCTGGGGTCTCACACTGTGTCAGGATCTTGACAGGTGTGTGTGGGGTCTCACAGTGTGTCAGGACCCTGTCAGATGTTTGTGGGGTATCTCAGTATTTCAGGATCCCTCCATGGGTGTGTGGAGTGTCTCACACTGTGTCAGGACTCTGTCCGGGGTGTGTGGGGTTTCACAGTGTGTCAGGAACCTGTCAGGGGTGTGTGGGGTCTCGCAGTGCATCAGGACCCTGCCAGGGGTGTGTGGGGTCTCACAGTGTGTCAGGATCCTGCAGGTGTGTGTGGGGTCTCACAGTGTGTCAAGACCCTGCAAGGGGTGTGGGGGGGGGGCGGGTCTCACACAGTCTCTGCATTTTGTCAGGGGTGTATGGCATCTGGCAATATGTCAGGACCCTATCCGGTGCGTGTGGGGGTCTTAGAGTGTGTTCTCTCCCTCTCATGTGAGTGTGGGGCCTCACAGTGTGTCAGGAAACTGTGAGGGGTGTGTGGGGTGTCACAGTGTCTCAGGACCCTGTCAGGTGTCTGTGGGGTCCCACAGCGTGTCAGGACACTGTCAGGGATGTGTCGGGTCTCACAATTTGTCAGGACCACAACTGGGCTGTGTGGGGTCTCACAGTTTGTCAGGACCCTGTCAGGGATGTCTTTGGTCTCACATTGTGTCAGGACACTGTCAGCGATGTGTGGGGTCTCACAGTTTGTCAGTATGCCGTCAGAGGTTTGTGGGGTCTCACAGTGGATCAGGACCCTGTCATGGGTGTCTGGGGTTTCACAGTGTGTCAGGACACTGTCACGGGTTTGTGGGGTCTCACAGTGTGTCAGGACCCTGCCAGGGGTGTGGGTTCTCACACTGTGTCAGGACCCTGTCAGGGGTGTGTGGGGTCTCACTGAGTGTCAGGACTCTTTCAGTCGTGTGTAGGGTCCTGCAGTGCTTCGTGATGTGCGGGAGCTCACAGTTTGTCAGGGCCAAGTCAGGGGTGTGTTTAGTCTCAAAGTGCGTCAGGAACCTGCCAGGGGTGTGTGTGGTCTCGCAGTGTGTCAGGACCCTGTCAGGGGTGTGTGGGGTCTCACTGTGTGGCAGGGCCCTGTATGGGGTGGGTAGGGACTCACAGTCTGTCAGGACCTGTCAGGGATGTGTGGGTCTTCACGGCGTGTCAGGAGCCTGTCAGGGGCCTGTGTGGTCTCACAGTTTGTCAGGCCCCTGTTAGGTATGTGTTGGGTTGCAAGTGTGTCAGGACCCTGTCAGCGGTGTGCGTGGTTTCTCAGTGTGTCAGGACTCTGTCAGGGGTGTTTGGGGTCTCACAGTGTTTCAAGACCCTGTCAGAGCTGTGTGGGGTCTCACAGTTTGTCTGGATCCTGTTAGTAGTGTGTGGAGTCACACAGTGTGTCAAGACCGTGTCAGTAGTTTGTGGGGTCTCAGAGTGGGTCATGGTCTCACAGTATGCCAGGACACTAACTATGTTTTGTGGGGTCTGACAGTGAGTCTGGACCCTGTCAGGGGTGTGTGGGGTGTCACAGTGTGTCAGGACCCTATCAGGTGTTTGTGGGTCTCTCAGTGTGTCAGAACCCTTCCAGGGGTGTGTGGTGTCTCACACTGTGTCAGGATCTTGTCAGGGGTGTGTGGGGTCTCACAGTGTGTCAGGACCCTATCCGGTGAGTGTGGGGGTCTTAGAGTATGTCCCTTTCATGTGTATGTGGAGTCTCACAGTGTGTCAGGACCCTGTCAGGTGTTTGTTGTCTCACAGTGTGTCAGAACCCTACCAGGGGGGTGTAGGGTGTCTCATTGTGTCAGGAACCTGTCAGTTGTGTGTGGGGTTTCACTGTGTGTCCGGACCCTGTCAGGGGTGTGTGGAGATCTCACAGTGTGTCAAGACCCTGCCAGGGGTGTGGGGGGTCTCACACTGTCTCAGCATTTTGCCAGGGGTGTATGGCGTCTGGCAATGTGTCAGGACCCTATCCGGTGCGTGTGGGGGTGTTACAGTGTGTTCTCTCCCTCTCATGTGTGTGTGGCGTCTCACAGTGTGTCAGGACCCTGCCAGGGGTGTGTGGGGTCTCACAGTGTGTCAAGACCCTGTCAGCAGTTATTGGGGTCTCACAGTGTGTCAGGATCTTGTCAGGGGTGTTTTGGCTCTCAGAGTGTGTCAGGACTCTGCCAGGGGTGTGTAGGGTCTCAGAGTGCATCAGGGGTGTGTGGGTTCACACAGATTATCAGCATCCTGCCAGGTGTGTGTGGATCACACAGTGTGTCAGGACCCTGTCAGGTGTGTGTCGGGTCTCACAATGTGTCAGGACCCCAACTGGGTTGTGTGGGGTCTCACACTGTGTCAGGACCCCGTCAGAGGTTTGTGGGATCTCACACTGTGTCAGGACCCTGTCAGCGATGTGTGGGATCTCACACTGTGTCAGGACCCTGTCAGCGATGTGTGGGGTCTCACAGTGTGTCAGGACCCCGTCAGAGGTTTGTGGGATCTCACACTGTGTCAGGACCCTGTCAGCGATGTGTGGGGTCTCACAGTGTGTCAGGACCCCGTCAGAGGTTTGTGGCGTCTCACAGTGTGTCAGGACCCTGCCAGGGGTGTGGGGGTCTCACACTGAGTCAGGACCCGTCAGGGGTGTGGGGGTCTCACACTGAGTCAGGACCCATCAGGGGTGTGTGGGGACTCACTGTGTGTCAGGACCCTGCTGGGGGTGTGGGGGTCTCACACTGAGTCAGGACCCGTCAGGGGTGTGTGGGGACTCACTGTGTGTCAGGACCCTGCCAGGGGTGTGTAGGCTCTCAGAGTGCATCAGGGGTGTGTGGGTTCACACAGATTGTCAGCACCCTGCCAGGGGTGTGTGGGTCACACAGTGTCAGGAACCTGTCAGGGGTGTGTGGGGTCTCAGTGTGTCAGGATCCTGCAAAAGTCTGTGGGGTCTCACAGTGTGTCACGACACTGTCAGGAATGTGTGGGGTCTCACAGTGTGTCAGGACTCTGTCAGTTGTGTGTTGGGTCTCAAAGTGTGACAAGACCCAGTCAGGGGCGTGTGGGTTTTCACAGTGTGTCAGGACTCTGTCAGTTGTGTGTTGGGTCTCAAAGTGTGTCAGTACCTTGTCAGGGGTGTGTGGGGATCTCACAGTGTGTCAAGACCCTGCCAGGGGTGTGGGGGTTCTCAGACTGTCTCAGGATTTTGCCAGGGGTGTATGGCGTCTGCCAATGTGTCAGGTCCCTATCCGGTGGGTGTGCGGGTCTTAGAGTGTGTCACCTCTCTCTATCGTGTGTGTGGGGCCTCACAGTGTGTCAGGAACCTATGAGCGGTGTGTGGGGTGTCACAGTGTGTCAGGACCCTGTATTGGGTGTTTGTGGTCTCACAGTGTGTCAGGACCCTGTCAGGTGTCTGTGGGGTCTCACAGTGTGTCAGGACACTGTCAGGGATGTGTTGGGTTTCACAATGTGTCAGGACCCCAACTGGGTTGTGTGGGGTCTCACCGTTTGTCAGGACCAAGTCAGGGGTGTGTTTAGTCTCAAAGTGCGTCAGGAATCTGCCAGGGGTCTGTGGGGTCTCACAATGTGTCAGGAACCTGTTAGAGGTGTGTGGGGTCTCACATTGTGTCAGGATTCTGTCAGGGGTATGTGGTGTCTCACAGTTTGTCAGGACCCTGTCAGCGGTGTGTGGGGTCTCACAGTTTGTCAGGACCCTGTCAGGGATGTCTCAAGGTGCATCAGGAATCTGCCAGGGGTGTGTGGGGTCTCACAGTGTGTCAGGACGCTGTCACGGGTGTGTGGGGTCTCACTGTGTGTCAGGACCCTGTATGGGGTGGGTAGGGACTCACAGTCTGTCAGGACCTGTCAGGGATGTGTGGGGCTTCACGGTGTGTCAAGACTTTGTCAGGGGTGTGTGGGGATCTCACAGTGTGTCAGGACCCTGTCAGGTGTGCGTGGGTATCTCACAGTGCATCAGGGCCCTGTCAGGGATGTGTAGGGTCGCACAGTGTATCAGGGGTGTGTGGGATCACACAGATTTTCAGGACTCTGCCAGGGGTGTGTGGGGTCTCACAGTGTGTCAGGACCCTGTCAGGAGTGTGTGGGGTCTCACTGTGTGTCAGGACCCTGTAAGGGGTGTGTAGGGTCTCACAGTTTGTCAGGGCCCTGTTAGGTATGTGTGGGGTTGTACAGTGTGCAGGGCTCTGTCAGGGCTGTGTAAGGTCTCACGGTTTGTCAGGACCCTGTCAGGGGTGTGTGGGGTTTCACAGTGTGTCAGGAGCCTGTCAGGTGAGTTTGGGGTCTCACAGTGTGTCAGGGCCCTGTCAGGGGTGTGTGGGGATCTCACAGTGTGTCAGGACCCTGTCTGGTGTGTGTGGGGATCTCACAGTGTGTCAGGATCCTTTCAGTGGTGTGTAGGGTCTCACACTGTGTCAGGGTGTGTGGGAGCTCACAGTTTGTCAGTGCCACGTCAGGGTTGTGTTTAGTCTCAAGGTGCATCAGGAATCTGCCAGGGGTGTGTGGGGTTTCACAGTGTGTCAGGACCCTGTCAGGTGTGCGTGGGTATCTCACAGTGCATCAGGGCCCTGTCAGGGATGTGCAGGGTCGCACAGTGCATCAGGGGTGTGTGGGATCACACAGATTTTCAGGACTCTGTCAGGGGTTTGTGGGGTCTCACATTGTGTCAGGACCCTGCCAGTGGTGTGTTTGGACTCACAGTGTGTAAGGAAACTGCCAGATAATGTTTGGGGTCTCACAGTATGTCAGGATCCTGTCAGGGGTTTTTTGAGTCTCACAGGGTGTCAGGACCCTGCCAGGGGTGTGTGGGGTCTCACAGTGTGTCAGGACCCTGTCAGGAGTGCGTGGGGTCTCACTGTGTGTCAGGACCCTGTAAGGGGTGTGTAGGGTCTCACAGTTTGTCAGGGCCCTGTTAGGTATGTGTGGGGTTGTACAGTGTGCAGGACTCTGTCAGGGGTGTGTGGGGTTTCACAGTGTGTCAGGAGCCTGTCAGGCGTGTTTGGGGTCTCACAGTGTGTCAGGGCCCTGTCAGGGGTGTGTGGGGTTCTCAGTGTGTCAGGATCCTTTCAGTGGTGTGTAGGGTCTCACAGTGTGTCGGGGTGTGTGGGAGCTCACAGTTTGTCAGTACAACATCAGGGGTGTTTTTAGTCTCAAAGTGCGTTAGGAATCTGCCAGGTGTGTGTGGGGTCTCACAGTGTGTCAGGACCCTGTCAGGGGTTTGTGGGGATCTCACAGTGTGTCAGGATCCTTTCAGTGGTGTGTAGGGTCTCACAGTGTGTCGGGGTGTGTGGGAGCTCACAGTTTGTCAGTACAACATCAGGGGTGTTTTTAGTCCCAAAGTGCGTTAGGAATCTGCCAGGTGTGTGTTGGGTCTCACAGTGTGTCAGGACCCTGTCAGGGGTTTGTGGGGTCTCACAGTGTTAGGACCCTGCCAGTGGTGTGTTTGGGCTCACAGTGTGCAAGGAAACTGCCAGGATTGTTTGGGGTCTCACAGTGTGTCAGGATCCTGTCAGGTGTGTGTGGGGTCTTGCAGTGTGTCAGGACCCTGTCTGGGGTGTGTGGTCTCTCCATTCAACGTATTCAGTGAAAGTAGGAAGAGTAGGAAAACATTGATTGTTGAAAAATATACTTTAGATAATGTTGCAGTGGTAGAAATAATGTTCTTCAATAATCAGGGAGAAAATCTGTTTCATGTTCAGAAATAAATGTGGGAATTTCATTGCCGTGGACTGTTCCCTCTGCAAACAGTGTGAAGAACAGTGCAGAACAAGTTTGCAGCGGAATTGTAGAGAGTTACTGAAGCCTTCGTGCAGGGAAAGGTGGGGTTTTGATTGTCTGAATGTGGACTGGAAAAGCATTAACACAGGTGACAGCAACGTGATTAGTTTGAAACCTTTCTCTGGTACCATTTAAAGATTAACATCTTTGGAACTTGTTCTTGGAAATGAGACAGGCTGCATGAGGGTTGTGGCCGAGATTCTTTATGTTTCTGTTCAAGGGCTTTGAGTAATCAGTTAAAACATGGGCTACTGTAAGATTAATAATTTTCACGATATCTGTCTTTCCTTCGCTCTCTCCGCTGTTAAATGTGGCATTGTGTGATCCAACTCAGTCTGTGATGATGAAGCCTGACAATCTCTTGAGCCCATGCACTGCCCCGGGCTCCATATTTACAGACACGATGTGATTACGGATGTAGTGAGTTTCTTATCCAGATGGTCACAATTTAATTAATTGCAATATTATTTATAGATATTTTCAGTCTTTTCCACCTTTCTTGCCGCGATCGCACAACCCTCGGTTTCTCTGTCCTAATTCCCATCTCTCACCCTTCCACAGTGTCCATCACACAACACAGACACACATGAATTTCAGCTTCTGTGGACTGAGCTGAGGATTTTGTCCCGAATCTCAGCCTCACTGACACTGTCTCCTGATGGAATTCCCAGGATTATTGAGTGGGAAATTAAACTGGATAACTGCAGCAGTGTTTGCACTAAGGGAGTGCAGATGTGAACAGAGTGGGGTTCATTTGCTGCTTTGGGGTTGAACAGGGCAGTTTGGGTGTTACCTGATTTTCTCATTAAATTGTCATTGTAACTCTCTGTTGAGAATTTCAATGGACTCCCAGTTCTAAAAATGATGACCTGTAGGATCTGAGGGAGTTTAGAAAAGTGATTTAGGATGAGGACTGTACCGGGGGTTGGGTGGTTGTAGGGAAGTAATTTCACCTTTCGGAGTCAGAAATTTCCCATGGTTTCGCTCCTCAGATTGTCCTCTTCTCCATTCTGACCCCAGTGGAGGGATCTGTAGTTGTAGGACCCAGAAAGGTGTGATCCCTTTCAGCAAACTCACCAACTCTCTAGTTGTTACTCATACTGTCCTGTGAAAACTCTCCCTCCAGAAAACATTTTTTCATGTGTCTCTCTGTGCGCTGTGTCACGGTGGAACGTTTACCTGATCAAATCCCCATGGCTCAACAACGACATGACCCTACACAACATCAGCCAGTGATGGTAACAGCGGTCTCTTCACTTACCTTTCAGCCCTCTGGGAATCTCCGGGACGGGTCGCTGGACCGGAACACAACCTGTTCGCATTTAAAAATAATTTGACACATTTCAGTTCCTCAAATTATAAATATGTAATGTTTGAATCCAAAACTAAATTTATCTCTGATATTATCTCACCATGTGCCTGCATTTCTTTCAGTATTTTGTCCAACTTTGGAACACCAATCCGCATTTTGACAAAGGTTTCCCACATCACCCTCCGGGCGCGGGAGCCTTTCTCCATCACCAGGCTCAGGAGGAGTTTAGAACTGTCCGCCCGCTCTCCCTTATCAGCGAGATCAGAGATTTTCTGTGAAGAGTAACAGTGAACATATTGGGGTCTGACAGATTCACACAGAGAATGAGAAGTAAATGATGTGCTCTGTAACGGGATCACACTGAGCAGTCACCCGGACGGGTGCTGATCCTGTCTGGACATGGACTGTACATTCTGAGTGCAGAGCACACAGAGGAACATTCACCGTGAACCTGGTCCACCAGTCAATGAGATCCTGGCTGGTCTGTGACCGCTTAATTGACGTGGCTCCAAATCCGTAAATAATTCCTCACCAGATTTGACGATGGAAACAGAAATCAGAAAATAAGTATTGCAGATGAAAAAAGAAAAGAGGAGAGTTTTTATAACAGTGAGCAGTTGCAGAGAAGTTGCAGAAAAGGTGATCTAATTCATCTCCTCAGTCCGCCAGTGTCCAACATGACAGAGGATTTCTGGCTGACACCTGACGCCTTTCCTTTGCCTTTTCCAGTGGAGGTTTATTCAGTGATTACACATTAAAACATGACAGTATTCCCCGATCCACACTGTTTGCAGTTACAGATTGTAGCACAATCATCTCCACCCAGAACAGAACACAGTCCAGCTCCTGTGGCAAGCACTGAGGCTGTCCCGGTTCTCACTGACATCCTGTCATCACGCTGCACGGTCTTCCCAAACCGAAACCTCCCATCATATTTCCATTTAATACTGGAAGCCCACACAACTGTTACCTGCTCAACTCGCTCTGAACATTGAGCATCTACCCACCAGTCTGCGGAGTACTTTCATCCCTTTCTATCACTGGTTCAGATTCACATCTTTGAGATTGTATGTACAGTATTTATATCCCAGTTTTAATGTTATCTATTTAATATCCGATGAGTCAGAGTTCAGACACCCATCAGTCCTGTGATGTGTGAAAATTCAAACACATTCTCCCTCCCACTCACCCGATGTTCCTCTCCACTGAACTGATTCTCGGCCGTTAACGCCAGGCTCACTCCGTGCACCCCTCCTTCCATCGCCTGCTCCAGCCTATCCCGGTAGAAATCCGTCAACTGCAGCAGCTGGAAATCGTTCCAGCCTGCCAGGAGCTCGGTGATCACTGAGCTCGGCCCTATGAATGAAAATGGGGAAAATTAAAAAATTACTGACCCCATATTGAGCAGCAACTTTCTCTCTGGAACCTAAAGGTCACCAAATACAGTCCGAAATATATATATGGGGGGGTGGGGAGAGGAATGGGCACAGGCCAGGGGGTGGGAGGGGGGTATAGGAGGGGTTATAGTTCCATCTATTGAAGGCTGCTCTTTCGTCTCCCCAGGAATATACCTCTCTGTTTGGAAAGGACTCTGCTTATTCCTGAGAGTATCATAACCCATCACCATCATTCTCCTGGTACTGCCCATCACCACCGCTTTGCTCTGGCTTACTGTCTGCCTGCCTGGTCAACCCCTTCCTCGGCAAGTCTCTGGGATATCTTACAAAATGCTGGAGGTACTCAAAAGGTCAAGCAGCCTCTATGGAGGAGAATGAACAATCAACGTTTCGGCCAAGGCCCTTCATCGGACTGGAAATGAGGGGACAGAAATTCTAGATATTGCCACATTACTTTCTATTCTTTGTGGTCCTGATCCAAAACATCAAATGCTTATCCCCCTCCATGGATGCTGCCTGACCTGCTGAGTTCTGCCAATATTTTGCGTTTCTTTGTGTTGCCCAAAACTTTCAGCATCTGCAGAATGTCTTCTGGAGTAACTCGCTACTTTAATCACAATCTGCGAGAGCAGCAGGAACAGACAGTAAACATACCCCTTGCACGTGTGACTGTGCTTACCCCTGAGATGTTAATTCTCTCTCTGTCATCCCTCCGCTCAGTCCTTTCACAAATATTTGTGAATTGCTGATATTGAATTAAACACAGACACAAAGTCTAAGCAATATTTATAAATTAAAATACTTCACCAACGTACCTGTGTTCTTTCTCGATGTTGACGTCACTGGAACTCCTCCCCTGCTCGCACCTTGAGCCATTTTGAGGACAGATGTGATCAGTTTTTGCTGCTCTATAACAAAACAAAATTAACAGGAGGGTCAAACATTAATTCAAGTGTAAAGGGGAACACTGTTTTGATTTTAAACTGAGGCAAACACTGCCAAACATCTTGGACCTGTCCACTGAAGCCTTGACACAGCCTGATCCACCTGCTCCCATCTATTTCCATGGATTGTACACTGTGCCGGGACTTTCCGGTGTATCTACACGCTATATTGCAGACAATTCCCTTTTAGGAACCAGTCTTGTGCCCTGGACTGGGAGTGATGTGTCAATGGGAAGGCAAGGCAGGCTGAGCAGACAGCGCCCACTGCTTTGGTCCTCCTACCACTGGTGGCGCTGTGGTGAGTAATGGACAGATATTACAGCAGTGTGGGTTGAAACCTTTCTGCTGACCAATGGGACATCTATTCCTCTCGTCACTGAATTATACAGATATCTCAATCACACCTGATTCTCACTGTCTCATTTCAGTTTAACATCACCTGGTAATGACACCAATGGCAATATATGGTCTGAGTCTACATAGAAAAACTCTGACATCCTGAACAATGCAATCTCACCCATAACATCGTGACATGCAAACACGGGGCAATGTGCAGATGCTGGAAATTCAAGCAACACACATCAAAGTTGCTGGTGAACGCAGCAGGCCAGGCAGCATCTCTAGGAAGAGGTACAGTCGACGTTTCAGGCCGAGACCCTTCGTCAGGACTAACTGAAAGAAGAGTGAGTAAGAGATTTGAAAGTGGGAGGGGGAGGGGGAGATCTGAAATGATAGGAGAGGACAGGAGGAGGAGGGATGGAGCGAATGGCTGGACAGTTGATTGGCAAAAGGGATATGAGAGGATCATGGGACAGGAGGCCTGGGGGAAAGAAAAGGTGGGGGGTGACCCACAGGATAGGCAAGGTGTACAGTGAGAAGGGGTACCTCCCCGTTGTACCCCATCCGTTATTTATTCATTTATATACACATGCATTCTTTTTCTCTCTCTCCTTTTTCTCCATCTATCCCTCTCACTATACCCCTTGCCCATCCTCTGGTTCCCCCCCCTCCCACTTTTCTTTCTCCCTAGGCCTCCTGTCCCATGATCATCTCATGTCCCTTTTACCAATCAACTGTCCAGCTCTTGGCTCCATCCCTCCCCCTCCTGTCTTCTCCTATCATTTCCGATATCCCCCTCCCCCTCCCACTTTCAAATTTCTTACTAGCTCTTCTTTCAGTTAGTCCTGATGAAGGGCCTTGGCCCGAAACGTCGACTATACCTCTTCCTAGAGATGCTGTCTGGCCTGCTGCGTTAACATCGTGATATCTTGTTCAGAATCATGACAGTTTCTCCAGCAGGATTTTAAGATCCATATTATCACCTAAACCCTGGTCAAGATTTCTTTGAGCATTTACCTTGCTATTACCAGACTGTTACATTGCACCTTGTTAAAGACAATGTAGACGCGCTATACATACAAAACAGCAAGTTGCCAAAATATCTTTAACATAATTAAAACAAAACCGCTAGAATTGTTCGACAAGACAGAGAGTATGTTAATATTTCAGATGGAAGACCCTGTATCGGAGCTGAGCCTGTCTGTCGGAGCCATGTATCTGTTCTCTATCTGCATTAGAGTCTGTGTTGCGTATTAATGATGTTTGTTTTTGTTTCTCAATCTGTTCCACAACACTCCATGCCCCTCCATTCACTATACCGGTCCCACCCTGGTCTGACTGTCCAAAAGCACCAACTCTCACTTGTTCAAGTTGAAAACCATTCGCCATTTCTCAGCCCGTCTTCTGAACTGACCAAGATGTCTTTGAAATTTATTGTAACCTGTTGCAATATCAACCAGATGCCCGAATTTAGTATCAAACTTGCAAACTGTGCCATGTACACTCACATACAAATCAATGGCATGAATAAAATTAACGAGGTCTCGACACTGACAGGCACATCCCACTCGTCACAGGCCTCCATTGGTTAAATCCATCTTCAATCATCACCCTCTGCTTCTTGTTCTCGATCCCGGTGTGAATCCATCTGCAAACTCCCCATGAATCCCATGTGACCTATCCTTCCATATCAGCTGCCATGCAGGACCTCCTTCCAGACTTTTCCAAAGTTCAGATGAACAACATCACTGCCCTATTTCATCAATCCTCAGAGTTAGCTGTTCAAAAATCTCCAGAATACTTGTCAGATTTGATGTCCCACTGGGTGGTGCAGACGACAATTTCCCCATAACCAATGTCTAACCGCCCAAGACTTCACCTTCACTGCAATCTGAGGAAATTCCAACCTGTCGAATTACCAACCTGAACTGAAGCCCGTATACTGCCAGAGTCACCAGCCCAATATTATAACCAGTACAAAGCCGCTTTGGTGCCAGCGATTTGCCGTGATGTTCCTCCCATTTCCGATTCAAAAACTGAGATGGAACTGGAACCTAATGACCCTCTGCCGGGGCCGGTGGTCAGGCTGGTTCACCGGTCTGTACATTGTCAGAGGATGCAGATACACTTCAGCTTGTTTCCAGCAACTAAACTGAGCACGTTGGTCACAATGTCATTGCTGTGTGGGATATTGCCATGTTTCCCCTCAGTGTAGCAGGAACAAAATGTAAAATTATAAAGTAGAAAATTATGGGAACTCAGTACATCAGGTTACATCTGTGAAAGGAGAAATGGTGGAAGACCCGATATCTAAACTGGGACTGTTCAAGAAGCTGTCGATCTGCTGGGCATTTCCAGTATTTTCGTCTTCTTACTTCAAATTTCATGCAACTCTAGTTTTATTCCACCTCCTCATTTTAATGCACAGATGGTAACTGATTGCAAAATATCAGCAATGCGCTAAAATGTAAATACCACCCAACTCCAATCAGTTCGTTATTTCAGAGTTCATTCTGACCCTGGTGTAATACATCCCATACAGTCAATGCTCACAGCATCCTTTCCTCCCACTGTCACTCTGTTACATTTGCTCCTGAGGCCACTGTCTCTACGCTGAGAGGCGGTGACCACAGAGCGATAAAAAGTACAACACTTGCTGCAGCTCTGACGGGCTGTTACCCTGGAAACAGAGGAAGTGGCTCACCGAGAATAACTGAAAAAGGAAACAACAAACTCAACATCAGATGCTGTGAGCTCCATTATTACAAAGATTAACACTGCAGCCATTTTGTAACGGGGAAACTAAAATTGAAATGGCTGCTTTTACCCTGCCACCTGCTGTGTTCAATTCAACCTCTGGTAGCTCCAGCTATCAAAAACCCAATCCTGGAAAAGATGTAAAACAAATCTTCACAATAAAGACAAAATTTAGGAGAGAGTTTGCTGAAATATATCATTGCAGCAATGGGACGCAGGCTGGACTGAGATTGAACAAGATGGTTGATATATATCATTGGGATACAGACTGGACAGAGGTTCAACCAGATGGGCAGGGAATGAGCAGATGGAACCAGGTGGGAGAAGGAATCAAGTGCACTCTCCGGTGGTCGTCCAGTAATACACAGATACTGAAATAATAGTACACACTACTAGATAACAGATTCCAATATAACAAAGCCAGAACAAACAATAGCCCTGGAGGAACGTTGTTTCGTTTTTACTGTGTACTGTCCCAGCAGCTTATGGTCGAAATGACAATAAACTTGACTTGACTAAGAAGTTCAGTATATGTATCAAGGCTCCGCAGAAAGTATCCCATCCCCATACCTCACATCTTAATACGGCGACTATCTACTGCTATTTCTTTAACTGAATGAAATAGCAGAGAACTGTGGACACAGCTGAGCACATCATAGAAACCAACCTCCCCTCCATGGACTCAGTCTACACTTCCCGCTGCCTCAGTAAAACAGCCAACATAATGAAAGATCCCCACAACCCTGAACATTCTCACTTCTCACCCTCCCATCGGGTCGAAGATTAAATGGAACAGAAACATACGACCAGTTTCAAGGACAGTTTCCATTCTGCTGTTATAAGCGAACTGAATGTTCTCCAGCATATTGACCTGACCTCACAGTCTAAATCGATGTGACTTTGCACCACATATCTACCCACACTGCACTTTCTCTTTTAAAAAATCTGTTTATTACTATTAGCCAAAATTAATACGAGTACATCAAAGAACGCTTACAATGTCTCAAGAAAAAGAACATTAAAGATTGTAAAAATTTTGGTAATGAAAAAACCTACTAAGCGAGAGAAGTGGGAAAGAAACCCCATTAGGTGTTCAATCCCGGCGCCATGCGTCACACAAAAAGCTTCTGAAGATGAACATCAAACCGCCAGCAAAAAAAAGTACCAAAATTTACAATTAGATCGTGGAGGAAATCTATCAATTAACTCAAATGATAATAACGAGCAAATGAACCCCATCTTTTCTCAAAAACATTGATAGCTAGAAGGGCCATTTTGTTGAAGTGGAAGGAAACATCAGCTCCCACTTTGTCACAATGGTTCTCTCAAGTGACGCTGTGTCTTAGTTTGGAGACAATTAGAAGTGGAACCTTTGCACTGCAGTTTATCTGTAACCATCATGATTTGTTACACCCTGGTATCGTTTTAACTCAGTGTACTACTGTAACGTATTGATCGATGTGCATAATACCGAAGACACGGTTTTCACTGTACCTCTGTACATGTAAAGCAATATAAAGATTCCCTAACTTAATCGCGTGGAACTGTTAGTCAGCCTGAGTTGCTCCTTTGGAACTTCTGGAGGGAGTGTACACATTTCCGAGAAACCCAGATAAATGAAAAAAAGACTTAATTCTCGCATTAATAGGGCCAGATATCTGGAAACATTGTCAGCATTTCGGCAAGTCGTTGCAATGGAAAGAAGATGGAAATAAACTTCCCAGTCCACCGAGAGGCCGTGAGAGATCCGAATCTCACTGTCCTGTCTGAACGGGGAAAGATGAAACTACTCATACACGTGGATCAGTGTCCCGAGGGTGCGATTCCTCTGTTTAACCCTCGTGTCTGCAAGAACACACCAGGCCGAACGGCCCCTTCCAGTATAAAACAATTATCGACCCCTGGCATCGATTCAGGTGAAGTTAGGATCCGAATCCGAGCCTGGTGATGCAGATAAAGTTCCCCAAGTACAACTCACCGGATGGGTTTAATCCCGGCATCAGCACCTCATCCGCTCCTGGGACCAGAACCCCAGGGTCTGAGCGGCGGCTCATCTCAGGCTGTGCAGTGTGAACGTCCCACATCACGGACGAACCCAGGCAGGTTATGTCCAGGAAGCGGGACGAGGCCGACAGTTCGAGGAAGTTAACAGGACTCTGCCCAACATCAGATCACCCCTCCACCACCCGGAATCGGCTTCAGTACTCACCGATGGGAAATTGTCGGTCTCGTTCACCCTAGTGACCGGTCTCAATACTCACCGATGGCAACTTGCTCTATTTGCCCCGCAGACAGCGAACCGTCCCCCAGCTCCCAGCCGACGATCCGCTTCAACAGAGAACGGAAAGAAAACCAGTGCCCATCCGGGGACTGTGAGGGCGGGGGCGGGGCCTCGGAAGCGGGGCGGGACTTCTGAAGCGAAAACCCCGCAGATGCCGCAGATCTGCGTTTGAAATAGGAGCGAGACACGGGATCACGTGACGGGTGGAGGGACTCTCGCCCATCACACGCTGCCCGACCTACCTGCCGCATTTTACACCAGCTACAGTTTTAATTTTTCCCTCAGAACCTTCGCTGTCCCCATCGCTCCACGCCCCCGGTTTTCAGAGTACGGGTTCGATTCCCATAGAAACATAGAAAACCTACAGAACAACACAGGCCCTTCGGCCCACAAAGCTATGCCGAACATATCCCTAGCTTAGAACTACCTAGGCTTACCTATAGCCCTCTATTTTTCTGAGCTCCATGTAGCCATCCAGGAGTCTCTTAAAAGTCCATATCGTTTCCGCCTCCACCACCGCCGCCGGCAGCCCATTCCACGCACTCACCACCTTCCGTGTAAAAAAAACTTACCCCTGACATCTCCTCTGAACCTGCTTCCAAGCACCTTAAAACTGTGCCCTCTCCTGCTAGCCATTTCAGCCCTGGGACAAAGCCTCTGTCTATCCAGACGATCAATGCCTCTCATCATCTTGTACACCTCTATCAAGTCACATCTCATCCTCTCACCCGGGTGCCAAGGTCAAGGATGTCTCTGATCGATTGCATGACTTTCTGAAATGGGAGGGTGATCAGCCAGATGTCGTGGTGTACATCGGTACGAATGACATAGCAACGATGAGAGAGGAGGTCCTGGAGAGTGAGTACAGAGAGCTTGGTAGGAAGTTGAAAAGCAGGACCTCGAGGGTGGTAATCTCAGGATTGTTACCTGTGCTAGGTGCCAGTGAGGGTAGGAATAGGATGATCTGGAGGATGAACAAGTGGCTGAGAAACTGGTGTAGGGGGCAGGGTTTCAGATTTTAGGATCATTGGGACCTCTTCTGAGGACCTGTACAAGAGAGACGGGTTACACTTGAACTACAGGGGAACCAATATCCTTTCAGGGAGTAGTGCTATTGGGGAGGCTTTAAACTAGATTTGCAGGGGGATGGGAACCAGAGTGCCAGAGCTGACAGTGAGGCTGGGGTGAAAATAAATGATGTTAAAAGTTTAAGCAAATCCGCTAATAGAAAAGTTGTGAGTGGTGGTAAAAATCTTCTGAGGTGTATATATTTCAATGCTAGGAGTATTGCGGGGAAGGCAGACGAGTTGCGGGCGTGGATTGACACGTGGAATTATGACATTATAGCAATTAGTGAAACTTGGCTACAGGAGGGGCAGGACTGGCAGCTTAATATTCCAGTGTTCCCATGTTTCAGATGTGATAGAGGCAGAAGAATGAAAGGTGGGGCGGGGGTAGCATTGCCTGTCAGAGAAAATGTTACAGCAGTGCTCAGGCAGGACAGATTAGAGGGCTTGTCTCCTGAGTCCTTATGGGTGGAGCTGAGAAACAGGAAAGGTATGGCCACATTAGTGGGCTTGTATTATAGACCACCCAATAGTCAGCGAGAATTGGATGAACAAATCTGCAGAGAGATAGCAGGCAACTGCAGGAAACATAAAGTTGTGGTGGTAGGGGATTTTAATTTTCCATACATTGATTGGGACTCCCATACTGTTAGGGGTTTAGATGGTTTAGCGTTTGTAAAATGCGTTCAGGAAAGTTTTCGAAACCAATATATAGAGGGACCAACTAGAGGGGTTGCAATATTGGATCTCCTGTTAGGAAACGAGTTGGGACAAGTGATGGAAGTCTGTGTAGGGTAGCATTTTGGTACCAGTCATCACAACACCATTAGTTTCAACTTGATCATGGACAAGGATAGATCTGGTCCTAGGGTTGAGGTTCTAAACTGGAAGAAGGCCAAATTTGAAGAAATGAGAAAGATCGTAAAACGTGGATTGGGACAGGTTGTTCTCTGGCAAGATTGTGATCGATAAGTGGGAAGCATTCAAAGGAGAAACTTTGAGAGTGCAGAGCTTGTATGTTCCTGTCAGGATTAAAGGCAAAGTGAATAGGAATAAGGACCCTTCGTTCTCAAGGGATATTTCAACTCTGATAAAGAAGAAGAAAGAGTTGTATGACATGTATAGGAAACTGGGAGTAAATAAGGTGCTTGAGGAGTATAGAAAGTGCAAGAAAATACGTAAGAGGGAAATCAGGAGGGCTTAAAGAAGACATGAGGTTGCCTTGGCAGTCAAAGTGAAGGATAATTCAAAGAACTTTTACAGGTATGTTAAGAGTAAAACGATTGTAAGGGATAAAATTGGTCCTCTTGAAGATCAGAGTGGTTGGCTATGTGCGGAACCAAAAGAAATGGGGGAGATCTTAAACGTTTTTTTTTGCGTCTGTATTTACTAAGGGAACTGGCATGAAGTCTGTGGAATTAAGGGAAACAAGTAGTGAGATCATGGAAACTGTACAGATCGAAAAGGAGGAGGTGCTTGCTGTCTTGAGGGAAATTAAAGTGGATAAATCCCCAGGACCTGACAGGGTATTCCCTCGGACCTTGAAGGAGACTAGTGTTGAAATTGCAGGGACCCTGGCAGATATATTTAAAATGTCAGTGTCTACGGGTGAGGTACCGGAGGATTGGAGAGTGGCTCATGTTGTTCCGTTGTTTTAAAAAGGATCGAAAATTAATCCTGGAAATTATAGGCCGGTATGTTTGACGTCGGTAGTGGGTAAGTTATTGGAGGGAGTACTAAGAGACAGAATCTACAAGCATTTGGATAGACAGGGGCTTATTAGGGAGAGTCAACACGGCTTTGTGCGTGGTAGGTCATGTTTGACCAATCTGTTGGAGTTTTTCGAGGAGGTTACCAGGAAAGTTGATGAAGGGAAGGCAGTAGATATTGTCTACATGGACGTCAGTAAGGCCTTTGACAAGGTCCCACATGGGAGGCTAGTTGGGATAATTCAGTTGCTAGGTATACATGGAGAGGTGGTAAATTTGGATTAGACGTTGGCTCAATGGAAAAAGCCAAAGAGTGGTGGTAGAGAATTGCTTCTCTGAGTGGAGGCCTTTGACCAGTTGTGTGCCACAGGGATCAGTGCTGGGTCCATTGTTATTTGTCATCTATATCAATGATCTGGATGATAAGGTGATAAATTGGATCAGCAAATTTGCTGATGATACAAAGATTGGAGGTGTAGTAGACAGTGAGGAAGGTTTTCAGAGCCTGCAGAGGGACTTGGACCAGCTGGAAAAATGGGCTGAAAAATGGCAGATGGAAATTAATACAGACAAGTGTGAGGTATTGCACTTTGAAAGGACAAACAAAGGTAGAATATACAGGGTAAATGGTAAGGCACTGAGGAGTGCAGAGGGATATGGGAATACAGATACAAATTTCCCTAAAAGTGGTGTCACAGGTCATAGAGTTGTAAAGAGAGCTTTTGGTACATTGGCCTTTATTAATCAAAGTATTGAGTATAAGAGCTTGAATGTTATGATGAGGTTGTATAAGGCATTGGTGATGCCGAATCTGGAGTATTGTGTTCAGTTTTGGTTACCAAATTAAAGGAATAATATTAATACGTTTGAAAGAGTACAGAAAAGGTTTACAAGGATGTTGCCGGGACTTGAGAAACTCAGTTACAAAGTAAGGTGAATAGGTTAGGACTTTATTCCCTGGAGAGTAGAAGAATGAGGGGAGATTTGATAGAGGTATATAAAATTATGATGGGTATAGACAGAGTGAATGCAAGCAGGCTTTTTCCACTGAGGCAAGGGGGAGAAAAAAAACAGAGGACATAGGTTAAGGGTGAGGGGGGAAAAGTTTAAAGGGAATATTGGGGGGGGGGCTTCTTCACACTGAGAGTGGTGGGAGTATGGAATGAGCTGCCAGACGAAGTGGTAAATGTGGGTTCTTTTTTAACATTTAAGAATAAATTGGACAGATACATGGATGGGAGGTGTATGGAGGGATATGGTCCGTGTGCAGGTCAGTGGGACTAGGCAGAAAGTGGTTCGGCACAGCCAAGAAGGGGCAAAAGGCCTGTTTCTGTGCTGTAGTTTTTCTATGGTTTCTATAGTTTCTCTGTCGCTGCAAGGAGAAAAGGTCGAGTTCACTCAGCCTATTTTGATAAGGCATGCTCCCCAATCCAGGCAACATACTTGTAGATCTTCTCTGCACCCTTTCTATGGCTTCCACATCCGTCCTGTAGTGAGGCGACCAGAACCCCTAAGTGGGGTTTGACCAGGGTTCTATATAACCGCAACATTACCTCTCGGGTTCTAAGTTCAATTCCACAATTGATGAAGACCAACACACAGTATGCTTTCTTAACCAAAATGTCAACCTGAGCAACCTTTTTGAGTGTCCTGTGGACTCGACCCCAAGATCCCTCTGATCCTCCACACTGCCAAGAGTCTTACCATTAATGCTATACTCTGCTATCATATTTGACCTACCAAAATGAACCACCTCACACTTATCTGGGTTGAATTCCATTTGCCACTTCTCAGCCCAGTTTTGCATCCTATCAATGTCCCGCTGTAACTTCTGACAGCCCTCCACACTATCCACAACACCTCCAACCTTTGTGTCATCAGCAAACTTACTAACCCATCCCACCATTTCCTCATCCAGGTCATTTATAAAAATCACAAAGAGTAAGGGTCCCAGAACAGATCCCTGAGGCACACCACGGGCCACCGACCTCCATGCAGAATATGACCCATCTACAACCACTCTTTGCCTTCTGTGGGCAAGCCAGCTCTGGATCCACAAAGCAATGTCCCCTTGGATCCCATGCCTCCTTACTTTCTCAATAAGCCTTGCGTGAGGTATCTTATCCAGTATGACACACAATTCAGGCCCGAACATGAATTGTGCAGGTTTTATTCAAATCACTTCTATGTTTATAAACACTAATTTCTATCCACATTCCTCAGGCCTCACAGGACAGGAAAACTGAAACATCAAGTATGAAATAGCAGGAGGTGGCCATTCAGCCCCTCGAACCATCAAACAAGATGGCGACTGCTCTCCCATCTCAGCCACATTTTTCTGCTTGATCCTCATTTCCTCGATCCCTTCGGTCTCCACACATCGGCTGCCCTGTGTTTTATGTGAGGGCGGTCACTTATCCTTCATCGTCTTCCAAGAATCAGTCTGGTGAATCTCTAAAACAAACACCCTCTGACTGTGAAGAAAATGCTCCATGGAATTAAATTCCATCTTCTGCAGCCCCGTGTTGCCCCAACCACTCACCTCCCACCCCGTCACTATTTCCACCTTCCCACCTCCCCCTCACCTGGATCCACCTCTCACTCCCCAGCTCTTGCCCCATCCCCACCCCTCACCTCTTTTCTCGGACTATTTCCCGTCCACTCTCAGTCCAGAGGGAGGGTCTCGGCCCGAAATGTTGACGGTCCATTTCCCTCCACAGATGCTGCCCGACCCACTGAGTTCCTCCGGCAGTTTGTTCTTTGGTCTGTATGACCCGTGTTAGTGTGGGGAGCGGGATTTTACACCATATTCCAGGTACAATCTCAACAAAACACAAATAATTGTTACGGTAATTACCATACTTAAACACGATGGAAGCTTGTAAATGCTGAAAATCCAAAGCAACACACACAAAATGCTGGAGGAACTCAGCACAACAGGCAGACCACGAGTCTTTTTGGACAACGAGCATTTTTCATTACTGGGGTTGGGGGGGTGTAAGATATCTGAATGAAAAGGTCGGGGAGGAGAAAGAGGCCAGCTGGAGGGTGACAGGTGACGTCAGGTGATGGGCAGGTCAAGGGCTGGAGATAAAATAATAGGAGTGTTATCAATAGGAGAAAGGGAAGGAGGGGACCCAGCAGGAAGTCATCGGCTCGTGAGCAGAAATGAAAGTTCAGAGTGGGGAATAGAGAAGTGTGTTGCGGGGGTGGGGGTGGGGGAGTTTGTTTACTGGAAGGAGAATTCAATCAGGTTGGAGGATACACAGACTGAATATAAGGTGTTGCTCCTCCGCCCTGAGGACGGTCTCATCTTGGCACAAGAGCAGGCCATTGATCGAGATGTCGGAATGGGAATCAGAATTAAAATGTTTGATCGCTGCAAAGTCCCCCTTGTGGGACATGATACAGAGATGCTCGACAAAACGGTCTCCCAATTTATGGCGGGTCTCACCAATGCAAATGAGACCGCATCGGGAGCACGGGACACAATAGATGATCCCAGCAGATTCGCAGGTGAAGTGTTGCCTCACCTGGAAGGACTGTTTTGTGTCTGAATGGAGGTGAGGGAGGAGGTGTACCGGTAAGTGTAGCACTCAGGCCATTTGTAGGGATAAGTGGCTGGAGGCAGATTAGTGAGGAGGGATGAATAGACAAGAGAAATGTGGAGGGAGTGATCCCTGTTGAAGGAAGAGGTCGGGGTTGCAGCGAGGAAGGTTAAAATAAGTTTAATTGTAAGATCTCTGGAGATGGTGGAGGATGCAAAGGCTTAAAGAGCGGTAGGTAAGGACAAGGGGAATTCTATCACTAGGACAGCTGTAGGAAGATGGGATGAGAACTGATGTACGGGAAATGGAGTTGATGCAGCAGAAGAAAGCATCAATAGCGGAGGGAGGACAGCCACACCCTGGAACAGATGCAGCGGAAGCATTGAAACTGAGGAACGGGAAGAGCATTTTGCAGGTGCTAAATTGGGAAGAGGTACGGTCGAGATTATCATGGGAATCAGGAGGTTTATAGAAGATGTTGGTTGACAATCTGTCTCCAGAGATGGAGACAGGGAGATCAGGAAAAGGGATGAAGTGTCAGAGATGGGCCAACGTATACCCAATAACTTTTGCAATATATTCAATGTATCTTTGACCTCCTTTCCTACCTACTGCACCTCAGTCCCTCACCATTTAAACCACATTCAGTGTTACTGTTTCTCCTACTGAAGTGGGTGATCTCACATTCCCCACACTGGGCTCCGGCTGACCTGCTGTTCCCACTCACTCCTTTACCCCGAAACCTCTCGGCAACAGACACAGAACATAGAGCAGCACAGCTCAGGAACAGGCCCTTCAGCCCAAGTGTTGTGCCAAACCAATTAAATTAGTAATCAAATATCCAACTGAAATAATTCTTTCTGCCTGCACAATGCCTACAATCCTTCCATTTCCCTGACACTCACGAGCCAATCTAAACACCTCTTACAAGTCCCCAATATATTTGCCTCTACCACCCCCCAGGCTGCATATTCCAGCCACTCCACTCTCTATGGGGAAAAAAAACTTGCCCCTCACATCTCCTTTGAAAATACCCCAACTAATTTAAATGCATGCCGTCCGGCATTAGACATTTCAACCCTGGGGGAAAGATATTGTCTATCTACTTTAGCTATGCTTTTCATAATCTTATAAACCTCTATCCAGTCTCACCCCAGCCTGCACCACTCTGCGGAAACAATCCAGGTTTTACAGTGGAATGATTTAAGTTTCCTGGGACATGGACTTGTGTAGAACACTTAATTTAAGTTAATTCTACTACAGCACAGAGTATGTTCAAACACTCGTTACAGCTCATGCCTTACAACCAATCTCCACCCACCTGACTGGAAACTCTGCTTCATTGCAGGAGGAACATCCAGCCTCATCTGCAGAAACACAAACCTGGGCCAAAGACAAAGCCCAAACACTGCCAGTTCCGCATTTCTGAAGTCCCATCACAGGATTATAGCCCAAGCACCAACATTCCCGGGACTCTTTCCTGTCGGTAATATGCTGCAGCATCTTGGCTATTCTCAGTTCTAAAATTAACACTCCCCTCCATCCCATAACAGCACTGGAACCTGGTGATGCGTTAACTGGGCGGGGATCCTGGGCTGTGCTCACCAGCAGGTGGGAATATATTTTAATTTGTCTCCAGCAGGTAAATTTGGCACATTTGTTCATTATGTTATTGCCGAGTGGGATCTGGAGCAGCGCATTTCGTGTGACATTTCCATAGTGAAACAATAACAAAATGCTTTTAATGTAAAATTGAAAATAAGTCACCAGAAACTCAGTACAGTTTTTTTTTTTTGGTTTTTGATGGACAAATATTGACTGAATTCAAGATGTTTGGAGCATCCTGAAGAGTCTTGCATAAATGCAATCTCCGCATTCAGTATTTAACTCTTCATTCCAACACAGGCATCATATACAATATTCCATACAGTAAATGCCCAACACATCCCCGCCTCAACACCACCTCCAGAAAACACTGTCTCTCTGCTGAGGGGCAGTGACCAGAGAGTGACAGAAACGTTTAACACTCTTTGCAGCTCTGGCGGGCTGTTACCCTGGTGATGGAGGAAGTGTCTCAGCAGAACTAACTGAATTTAGGAAATCAGGAACAACCTCACATGCTCTGAGTTTCATTATGACGAAGATGAATACTGAGTTCTCAGCCCATCTGTAATGGGAAAACTTAAATTCCAGTGGTTGTTTTAAACCTGTCTTGAGGTGCATCCAGTAAATTTGTTTGTAGTACGCAATCACAGAAGAGTATTGACAATGATCGGTGTCATCTGTCTTGTAAAGATATTGTCTGGGAGAAGGCAATGGTAAAGCACTCCTGTTGCAAAAATTGCCGAACACTCATTATCATAGAAAGACCATGATCACCTATATCATAGCAATAAAAGGAATATAAGCTGGCAACTTGTTAGTGCAAGTGGTTTAGATGGGACATTCGGGTGGGTTTCTGAAATTAATATGTATATTGTCCAACAAGAGCAGAAGCTGTACTCTATCTGGCGTTGGGCAATGAACCTGGCCGGCTGACCTATCTTTCAGACAACACAGTTGCCACAACTGCTGAAGTTTTACGATAGCTACAGATAAGGACAAGCATGGAGCTTGTGAAAGACTATTAAAGCGGAGCAGGTTACATTACCAGAGCATCGTGCAGGAATTAGAGACAGTTAAGTAGAATCAGTTGTTTTTGGGCAAGTCAATACCGGACATGTGGAGTGTGTTTGAAGTCTAACTACACAGAGTACAGGACAGGTATGTTCCAGTCAGGAGGAAGGACAAGGATAGCAAGGTAAGAGAACCGTGGATGTCGAGGGAGATCATGAATGTAGTGCAGAATAAACAGGAAAAGTAGATAAAACTGAGGAAGCTAGCATCAAACGGGGACTTGCAGGATTATAAAGAAGCCAGAAAAGAACTTAGGAGGGGAGTTAAGAAAGCCAGGAGAGGCCACGAAAAGTCTTTGGTTAGTAGGATTAAAGAGAATCCCAAGGAATTGTGTACATACATCAGGAGAAGAGGATAACAAGGAGGAAGTGGGACCACACAAGGCTAAAGTGGCTGGTGGGGAGGCGTGGGGGGAACACTTGCTTGGGTGTGAAGCATGTGGCTGAGGTCCATAATGAGTTCGTTTAATCAATATTTAACAAAGAGAAGGACGTGGAGGATATGGAGATCATTGGCAAGAGTATTAAAATGCTGAGACATTTGGAAGTATAGAAGGAGGCAGTGCTGGGTAACTTAAATAGCAATAAGTTGGATAACTCCCTCGTACCTGATAGAATATACCCCCAGGTAATTGATAGGAAAGTGAAGAGACTGCTAGGGCCTTGAGCAATATCTTTGTATCCTCCATAGCCACAGGCGAGGTCCTGGAGGACTGGTGAGAAGCTAATGTTGCTCCTTTGTTCAGGAAGGAAATCAGGGATAATCCTGGACACTACAGACCGGTAAGTCGCACGTCGTCGGCAGGGAAGGTAACGAAGAGTATTTGTCTAATTAGGGAGAGCCAGCATGGCCTTCTGTGGGGAAAATTGTGTCTTACAACATTGATTGATTTTATTGATAAGGTGATGACGATGATTGATGAAGGTAGAGCTATGATTGTTATTTCAACACATCTCAGAAAGGCATTTCGCAAGGTCACACATGGGAGGCTCACCCGGAAGGTAAGGTACATGGGATCAGTGGTGAATTGGATTTAGAACTGGCTTGCCCATTGAAGACAGAGGGTGGTGGTCGAAGGGAACTATTCCAGCTGTTCCGCAGATTCAGATATATTTAACCGATCTGGCTGAAAATGTACACCGGTGTGGATAGCACAGATGACTGGCGTACAATACAGCGGGACGTACTGTAGATTAACTGCAATATGGGCAGAGAAATGGCAGATGGAGTTATTCCAGGCAAACGTGAAGTGTCGCACCTCGGTAGGTCAAATAAAAAGAGACAGTAGACTGTTAAATGCAAGACACTTAACAGGGGCTGATAAGCAGAACGATGTTGTGATTCAGATCAAAGCTCACTGAAATTGGCTATGCAGGTTCATTAGGTGATTACGAACGCATATGGAATGCCTGATCTTATTACTCGAGGTATTGAGTTCAAAAGTCAGGGAGTTATGTTGCAACTGATAAATCTCTAGTCAGGCCACACCTGGAGTATCGCAAACTGTTCTGGTTATCTGACTCTAGGAAGGATGTTGAGGCTTTGGAGAGAATGCAGAAGAGGTTTACAAGGATATTGCCCAGATTGTAGGGCATGTGGTTGTACAAACTTGAGTGGTTTTCTCTGGAGCGGGAGAGTGTGAGGTGAAATTTGATAGAGGGTTATAAGACCATGAGAGGCATAAATAGAGTAGGTAGACAGGATCTTTGTTGAGTGGCTGAAATATATAATACCATAGAATATGTAGTTAATGTGAGAGGGAGCGAGTCCAGAGAAGAAAGGCAACGTCTGTGTAAAAGACAAGTACGTTTACACAATCTGGGGGCGCCAAGAATGAACGCTTTTGTGATGGTAGAAGCGGATACAATAAGAATTTTTAAGAGACTCTTAGATCAGCACATGAATGTGAGGAAAATAGAAGAATATGGATATATTGAATGCATAATGGATTACTATAGATGGCCATTTGATTACTACTTTACCTGCCTTCCAGAGAGTTGTGTACATTGTTGCCCGAAGGGTCTGTCCCTGTGCTATACTATTCTATCTTCTGTGTCTATGTTATATAATATTGTTACAGCTACAATGCTTCAATGCGATTTTCAGTTCACTGTGCTGTTTTAACATACCGAGCTCCAGAACCGTCAGCACTTTGTCCAAATTTGCCAGCCCATTCCTCATTTCCACAAAGGATTCCAACATCACTCCCTGGGGACGGAGGGATCCCGACAGAAGGAGGGAGAGCGGGGATGAAGGTGGTGTGAGAGGGGGCGGACAGGATGTTTGTCCCGGCGGGGACAGGAGGGGCTCATCTGTGGAAATGTCTGAGTCCATGGTGGTGGCGAGCAGAGGGATTTACCACACTGGGGGCAAATACTGGCAAACTACTGACCTGCAAGTGGGGCCAAAAATCCGGGCAAAGTGGATTGGAGTGGTTTTGGAGAACACGGGTAGATCGGCCCCACATTTTATTGAATGACAGGACGGACTGGAGTGGCCGAGTGGCCTGGTCCTGTTCCTGCTGTCTGTGTGTTTAAGGAGAAGGTATAACCAGACAGTTCTTGGGCCTGCAGGATGTCCCAGTGTGTGTGTTGTAACTTAAGGACCGGTGCTTGGAGACCAGTTGTTCCCAAACTGTGTCAACAATTTGGCTGAGGGACAAAATTCAGCATTTCCAAGTCTGTTGTTGACACAAAATGCATATTTATATATTAATCATGACATAAAATGTGTATTTGTACTCAGCTAATGAAATAAAAATTCATATTTGTGGATTGTTAATGACATAAAGCCTATATTTCTATATTATTAATGACAGAAAATTGTATAATTGATGTTCTGTGTGTTATCTGCATGTAGTTTCCTGTGCTGCTGCTGCAAGTCAGTGTTTCTCTGTCCCTGTACCTTCCCGTACTTGTGCACTTGGCAATAAATTCAACATGACATGAGACAACTCAGAGAAATTTGATTAATAATGATCATGTTGGCAACTCAGCAGGTCGAAATTAAAGGGACAGTACACTGTTAAATGAAAGATCCTGGATAATGTCGATGATCAGAAGCATCTTGGAGTCTAAGTTCATCGCTCCCTGAAAGTGGCCACACAGATTGATAGAGTGGCTAAGAAGGCAAATGGTATGCTTACCTTTATTAGTCAAAGCATTGAGTTCCAAAGTCAGGAAGTTATGTTGCAGCTTTATAAAGCAGTATTCGGCCTCAGCTGGAGTATTTCATACACTTCTGGTCACCCCATTCTAGGAAGGATGTAGGGGCTTAGGAGAGGGTGCAGAAGAGTTTTGCCAGGATATTCTCCGGATTAGAGGACTTGAGCTATAACGAGAGTTTGGACAAACCCATTTTTTTTTCCTCTGGAGCCCTGCAGGCTGTTGCTATACTCGCAGAAGGAATGTAGGAGTAGGATACTTATAGATAGAGGAGACAGACAGTATCTTTTTCCCAGGTTTGAGATGTCTTAAACAAGAGACCATGCATTTGAGGTGAAAACGGGTGATTTTAAAAGCGATGTGAGGGAGAAGCTCTTCCACGCAGAGAACTGTGAGTAGCTGGAATGTGCTGTTTGGGTAATGGTAGATGCAGATACATTAGAGGCCTTGAAGAACCAGTTACACAGGCAGATTGAAGTGAAGGAAATGGAAGAATATAGACACTGTGTAGGCAAAAAAGATTAGTTTAGTTGGATGTTTATTAGTATTTTTTTTCCGAAAGCAACAGACACAGCGTGTTGGAGAAACTGAGCAGGTCAGGCGGCATCTCTGGGCAATAGTCAACTGTTGACGATTCAGGCTGAGGCCGTTCTTCAGGACTGAAATGGAAGGAGAGAAGTCAGAATAAATAATGGTGGGGGAGTGGAGGAAGTAGTACAAGGTCGCAGGCGATTGGTGAAGCAAAGATCTAGAAAGTTGATTGGTGAAAGAGATAAAGGGCTGGGGAAGGGGTAATCTGATATGAGAGGGGTAGAAACCATGGATAGAAATGAAGGGGGAGGAGCACCAGAGGGAGGTTATGGGCAGGTAAACAGATAATGGGGAATGGTGAGGGAGGGGGTGGGCAGTTACCGGAAATTCGAAAAATCGAAGTTCATGGCGACAGCTTGAAGACTGCCCAAACGGAATACAGTATGAAGTGTTGTTCCTTCAACCTGAGTCCGCCCCCATCGCGGCAGCAGAGGAGGTCATGGACTGACATGTCGGAATGGGAATGGGAAGTGGAATTAAAATGGGTGGCCACAGGGAGATCCCTCTTTTTTTGACGAAGCAGTCTCCAGTCTACGTCGGGTTTCACTGATACACAGGAGGCCACACCAGGAGCAACGGATACAGTAGATGACCCCAACGGGAGAAATACTGATTTCTCCTTCCGATGATCAAAATTTTAACCTCTCCCCTTTCCCTATTCTACACTCTGACCTTTTACTTCTTCTCACCTCCTACTAATACCCTCTGCACTCCTCCCCCCGTCACATTCTCCTGTTACCAGAGTACTGTGAGTGTTACTTTAAGAGCGCCTGAGTAAGGCGGGACTATGACGTCAGTCACAGGCTGCAGCAGCCGGCTGCGGACGAGAGAGAGAGAGAGAGAGAGAGAGAGAGAGAGAGACAGAGAGACAGAGAGACAGAGACAGAGAGACAGAGAGAGAGAGAGAGAGAGAGAGAGAGAGACAGAGAGACAGAGACAGAGACAGAGACAGACACTGACTGACTGTTGGAACTTCAGCTTGTCACTGCTATGGTTTGGAACTCTCTGATGCCCAAAAGATTGGATTGATTATCGGCACGCAGTGCACAATTGATGTGTGACTGTCTCTTCGTATAATCCATTTGTGTGGATTTCCTGGAGTAACCTGTGGTATCACTTTTGTTGGCTCTTTACCTGGAATCAGGGTGTTAAGTGAAGACGATACTCTTGTGACTGTCACCTGGTGATTTCTCTAAGTAGATTTCGGAACGATTCAACGGACAAGATCTTCAACGATTGTTATTTCACTTACCAGCGTGGAACCTGTGATTCTTCGTATCGCCTTCTCTCTGCGTACCTCTATGTGGATTACAAATCTCTCTCCCATCATCTGTTTTACTTTGCCATCTGAATCTTAAGACTTTAAGAATTGTTCCTAAACTTGATTGTTTGTAAGCCCTGGGCCCCCTTCTCCATCACTTTCTCCTATTGTCCATTCTCTTCTCCTTTCAGATTCTTTCTTCTCCAGCACTTTCCCACCCACCTGATTTTCCTTATCCCCTTCCAGAAGGCCTCTTTGCGCACCCACTACCTTTTAATTTAGGCATCTCCCCTCTTCAGTCTGAGTCCTAAAGAAGGGGCTCGGTCCGAAATGTATCTGTTTACTCTTTTCCGTAGGTACTACCTGACCTGCCGAGTTTCTCAAGAATTTTGTAAGTTTTCATTTTATAGAGGATTAACAAAGAGGTTAGAGAGTATTTGTGATAGGGAATGCAATGAAGATTCGCCAGACTGATCCCTGGAGTGGTCGGGTCATCATGTGAAGAAAGATCAAGCGCGATAAGCCTTTAATTTAGAGAACCGAGGATGAAGGAGTGAACACATTGAAATGCACAGCATCATTAGCGGTTGAACCAATGGAAAAAGGGGCTGTCCGGGACTGAGATGAAGGGAAATGTCTCCACTTCGAGGATGGTGAGTGAGTGTAAATCCCCACCACAGAAGGCAGTAAAGGTTCATGATCATCCTCACATAAAACAGAGGCCGGCAGATGTGTGGAGACCGAAGGGATCGAGGAAATGAGGATTGGACAGAAACATGTGGCTGAGATGGGAGCGCAGTCGCCATCTTGTTGATCGCTCGATGGGCTGAATGGCCACCTCCTGCTGTGTCTCACTTGGTGAAGGTAAACTTTCACTGTCCAGTGAGCCCGGGGGAATGCGATTAGAAGTTAGTGTTTGTAAACATTGGACTGATTTGATTGGAACCTGCACATTTCCTGTCTGGGTGTAAACTGTATGGTGGACTGGTATGGGGACTGAACCCATAAATCAATGCCCTAAGGAAGGAGAAAGGGAAAAGGTACGGAGGAATAATTTAAAAATGTAACTGGTGTAAATATGAAATAATGTGGAAAATGCGGCAGGTGGGTCATGCAGCGTATGAGGGGTGAGGAGCAGACTCACCGGTTTAGGAGGGAGACCTTCAGCACGTCACTCGATCCCGCTCCATTTTCTCATTTTACCGCAGATCTGCGGCATCTGCGGGTTCGTTTCTCGTGGTTGTGCATTTCAATCTTTCTTCCGTTCAGACAAGGCTATGAGATCCAGATCTCTCACGTCCTTTCGCTGTGGGTGGGCATTTTTTTTTTCTTGACTCATTTCAATGTTACGAGCTGCGGTGCATCTAATGTTCTCCAATGTACGACAGTATGTATGGGATAATTAAGCCTTTTCCATTGATCTGTGTGTCTCAAAAATGTGTACACTTTTCAAAGCTACAAACAAGGTTGTCTAATATTTCCACAAAATTAAAATGGGGGATCGGTTTACTGCTATTATTATTTTTTTTTAAATTTTTGAACGACCCTATGCTCTGTGGTCTATGCTCTGTGCTGTCCCTTCTAATCTCTTTACTCTGCCTACAAAACCCCCGCCCCGGCTCTGAAGACGCGGAGCTCACATTGCGCATGCTCAGTTTCGGATGTTGGGTGGCTGCCTTTCCGTTCTGTGTTGAAGCGGAACGTCGCGGGGAGACGGGGGAAGGATTGTTGTCTGCGAGGTTAGTACATCAAGTTCCCATCGGTGAGGATTTGAGGCCGTTCCGAGCGGGCATGTTCGAATCCCGTTAACTCACCCGAACTGGGGATCGGTCTGGGTTCCCGGAGAGAACCTGCCGGGGTCGATCCGGGCTGTGTGGCCTTCACACCGAACCGTCTGAGATGAGCCGTCGCTCAGTCCCTGCTGCTTTAGCCCGAAGAAAGGGTAAGGTGCTGATGCCGGGACTGCACTCATCCGTTGAGTTGTACCTCCATCACCCCGCGCGGTATCAGATCCAAACTTCGCCTGGTACGATGCCTGGGGTCAATAACTGTTTTAGATAATTCAGGGCACGGGAAGCGGCCATTCGGCCTGTTGTGTGCCTGCAGCCGGAGGTTAAACGGAGTAATCGCATTTGCGGGACACTGCTCCGTGTCTATGAGTAGTTTTATCTTTCGTCAGTTCAGACAGGGCAGTGAGATCGAATTTGTGACGTTCCCTCTTTTTGTGTGGGCAATTTTTTTCTTGACTCCATTCCACAGTTACGACCCGCCGAAGCGCAGCGAACATTTCCGAGTATATAACCGTTTTCATGCGATAATTAGGCCTTTTCCATTTGTCTCTTCCTCAAAAATTTGTACACTTCGGTGAAATCGCCCTCCCGAAGTTCCAGAGCTGAAGCTTAGTCTGTGTAATATTTCCACACAATTAAATGGGGAATGGTTTATTATTGTCATATACCGCCGTACAGTGAAAATCTTGTCTTGCATACCACCCACACTGATCAATACAAGAGCACCAGGCGTGATTGATAAGTTCGTGGCCTAAGATAGGAGGAGACAATTTTAGAAAACTTAGCACTTTAATTTTTCAACATAGCCCCCTCCTATTTTACACACTTAGACTGTTGGTCGTGGAGCATACGGATCTTGGACCTCCAGAAAGTGCCGACAGCATGTTTGATTGATAAGTTCGTGGCCTAGGGTAGACGGGGATGAGTTATACAGCTCTCGTTACAGGCATGTGCAGGTCAACTCTTTGAGTGATCATGCAGAAAGTTTGAAGTTAATAATTCATTTCCTTCTACCTTAGACCACACGAACTTATCAGTCACCCCTAGTATATTAGGTAAAACATTAACAGAGTTTAACAGAGCTTTATGGGTACAGAGAAAGTGTACTGCAGGTAAACATATGATGCAGATTCACATGGAGTTACATCGTACCGTGCTGAGAAATATTCAGTTGACTCATTACAATAGAATGGAAGCCGTCCTTCAGCCTGGTGGTGTGCTTTCTGTTTCCTTTCAATCTTCAATCCAATGGGTGGTTGAAATTGAGAATGTCTAGGGTTCTGGGAATCTTCGATTATGTTTCCTGATTCACTGAGGCAGCGGGAAGTATATAGAGAGTCCATGGAAAGGAGGCTAGTTTCTGTGGCGCGCTCAGCTGTGACCACAGTTATCTGCTCCTTCCTGCAGTCAAACGCAGAGCAGTAGCCGTAGGAAGTTGTGAAGTATCCGGATGGGATACTTTCTGTGGTGCGTTCAGGGGCAAAGGGTGCATGCAAACGTTCTTGTTGTTTGCTATAGCTTTGACATTTTAGGATTATATATATATAGTATGTACTATTAATTCAGTATCTGTGTAAAGCTGGAGGACCATCAGTGATTGTCATTGATCCCTTCTCCCAGCTAGTTCTATTTGACCATTCCGTGCCATTTTATTCAAAATCTGTCCAGCCTGTATCTCACCACGTCACTGATATATGTCAACCATCTTTCTTCTAAGCCTTGTCTCATTCTGAAGTATTGTACTGCATTTTTACCTCACTGAGCTTACAAGGAGCTGTGTTTTGTTCGGTTAATTGATGTTTAACATAGAAACATAGAAAATAGGTGCAGGAGTAGGCCATTCGGCCCTTCGAGCCTGCACCACCATTTATTATGATCATGGCTGATCATCCAACTCAGAACCCTGCCCCAGCCTTCCCTCCATACCCCCTGACCCCCGTAGCCACAAGAGCCATATCTAACTCCCTCTTAAATATAGCCAATGAACTGGCCTCAACTGTTTCCTGTGGCAGAGAATTCCACAGATTCACCACTCTCTGTGTGAAGAAGTTTTTCCTAATCTCGGTCCTAAAAGGCTTCCCCTCTACCCTCAAACTGTGGCCCCTCGTTCTGGACTTCCCCAACGTCGGGAACAATCTTCCTGCATCTAGCCTGTCCAATCCCTTTAGGATCTTATACGTTTCAATCAGATCCCCCCTCAATCTTCTAAATTCCAACGAGTACAAGCCCAGTTCATCCAGTCTTTCTTCATATGAAATTCCTGCCATCCCAGGAATCAATCTGGTGAACCTTCTTTGCACTCCCTCTACGGCAAGGATGTCTTTCCTCAGATTAGGGGACCAAAACTGCACACAATACTCCAGGTGTGGTCTCACCAAGGCCTTGTACAACTGCAGTAGTATCTCCCTGCTCCTGTACTCGAATCCTCTCGCTATAAATGCCAGCATACCATTCGCCTTTTTCACCGCCTGCTGTACCTGCATGCCCACTTTCAATGACTGGTGTATAACGACACCCAGGTCTCCTTGCACCTCCCTTTTTCCTAATTGGCCACCATTCAGATAATAATCTGTTTTCCTATTTTTGCCACCAAAGTGGATAACTTCACATTTATCCACATTAAATTGCATCTGCCATGAACTCACCCAACCTATCCAAGTCACCCTGCATCCTCTTAGCATCCTCCTCACAGCTAACACTGCCACCCAGCTTCATGTCATTCGCAAACTTGGAGATGCTGCATTTAATTCCCTCATCCAAGTCATTAATATATATTGTAAACAACTGGGGTCCCAGCACTGAGCCTTGCGGTACCCCACTAGTCACCGCCTGCCATTCTGAAAAGGTCCCGTTTATTCCCACTCTTTGCTTCCTGTCTGCTAACCAATTCTCCACCCACACCAATACCTTACCCCGAATACTGTGTGCTTTAAGTTTGCACACAAATCTCCTGTGTGGGACCTTGTCAAAAGCCTTCTGAAAATCCAAATATACCACATCCACTGGTTCTCCCCTATCCACTCTACTAGTTACATCCTCAAAAAATTCTATGAGATTCGTCAGACATGATTTTCCCTTCACAAATCCATGCTGACTTTGTCCGATCATTTCACCGCTTTCCAAATGTGCTGTTATCACATCCTTGATAACTGACTCCAGCAGTTTCCCCACCACCGACGTTAGGCTAACCGGTCTATAATTCCCCGGTTTCTCTCTCCCTCCTTTTTCAAAAAGTGGAGTTACATTAGCCACCCTCCAATCCTCAGGAACTAGTCCAGAATCTAATGAGTTTTGAAAAATTATCACTAATGCATCCACTATTTCTTGGGCTACTTCCTTAAGCACTCTAGGATGCAGACCATCTGGCCCTGGGGATTTATTTGCCTTCAATCCCTTCAATTTACCTAACACCACATCCCGACTAACACGTATTTCGCTCAGTTCCTCCATCTCACTGGACCCTCTGTCCCCTACTATTTCTGGAAGATTATTTATGTCCTCCTTAGTGAAGACAGAACCAAAGTAATTACTCAATTGGTCTGCCATGTCCTTGCTCCCCATAATCAATTCACCTGTTTCTGTCTGCAGGGGACCTACATTTGTCTTTACCAGTCTTTTCCTTTTTACATATCTATAAAAGCTTTTACAGTCCGTTTTTATGTTCCCTGCCAGTTTTCTCTCATAATCTTTTTTCCCTTTCCTAATTAAGCCCTTTGTCCTCCTCTGCTGAACTCTAAATTTCTCCCAGTCCTCAGGTGAGCCACTTTCTCTGGCTAATTTGTATGCTTCTTCTTTGGAATTGATACTAACCCTAATTTCTCTTGTCAGCCACGGGTGCACTACCTTCCTTGATTTATTCTTTTGCCAAACTGGGATGAACAATTGTTGTAGTTCATCCATGCAACCTTTAAATGCTTGCCATTGCATATCCACTGTCAATCCTTTAAGTGTCATTTGCCAGTCTATCTTAGCTAATTCATGTCTCATACCTTCAAAGTTACCCCTCTTTAAGTTCAGAACCTTTGTTTCTGAATTAACTATGTCACTCTCCATCTTAATGAAGAATTCCACCATATTATGGTCACTCTTACCCAAGGGGCCTCTCACGACAAGATTGCTAATTAACCCTTCCTCATTGCTCAAAACCCAGTCCAGAATAGCCTGCTCTCTAGTTGGTTCCTCGACATGTTTAATTGAACACAGCACGAGGCAGGGTAAACACAACCATTAAGTCAATAAATTCTAGTTTCACTGTTACAAAATGGCTGCAGTGCTAACTTTTGTCACAATTGAAACTCAGAGCATATTATATTGAGTTTGTTGTTTCCTTTCTCGATTATTTTTGGCGAGCCACTTCCTCCGTTTCCAGGGTAACAGCCCTGCGGAGCTGCAAGAAGTGCTGCACATTTTTATCACTCTGTGGTCACCGCTTCTTAGCGTAGAGACAGTGCCCTCAGGAGCAACTGCAACAGAATGATAGTGGGAGGAAACGATGCTGTGAGCATTGACTGTATGGGATGTATTACACAAGAGTAGGAATGAACTGAGAACTAACAAATCGGTGGGGGTGGGTCTGGCATTACACTATTCCGTTGAACAGTTTTGGGATCCCCAAACGTTTTGCAGTCAGACAATATCTGTGCAGTAAAACAGAGAGAAAGGAAAAAAGACAATGTACTTTTGCAAGAGTCTTAAAGTAAGATGGACCATCAGGTTCATTTCTCCTTAGTTTGTGAATCGGAACTGCCAGCAACACCACGGCAAATCGCTGATGCCAAAGCGTCAGTGGGCAGTGCTTGTGCAGGTTATAATATTGGGATGGAGTCTCTGAGAATGTGGAACGGACAGTATATTGGTAATTCTACAGCTGGAATTGAAATGCCTGCAGTCTGCAGTGACGCTGAAGATCGGGGCAATTGGACGTTGGTTGTGGGGAAATCACTGACTACCCCAGCCAGTGAGATGTCAGGTCTGTCAAACATTTTTTAGTTTTACAAATACATAACTATTTTGACCGAGCTCGATGACAGTAAGCGGAGGGCGATGATTGAAGATGGATTGAGCAAATAGAGGCTTGTGAGAAGTGTGATGGGTGTGTCAGTAATGATAGTGGGAGGAAAGGATGCTGTGAGCATTGACTGTATGGAATGTATTACAGCAGGGTCGGAATGAACTGATATCCAACCAATTGGTGGGGGTGGTGATTGAATTTCCACAAACCTGTTGAACAGTTTTGGGGTGTCCCAAGCATTTTGCAATTTTAATATCCGTGCGTTAAAATAGAGAGAAAATACTATTGTTGCAGGAAATGTAAAGAAAGAAGAGAAAATACTGGAGTCGCTCAGCAGATCTTCAGCATCTTGGACGGCCCCAGATCTCAAACTGGGTCTTCCGCCATTTCTCCATTCACAGATGTAGCCTGACTTCCCAATATCTTATATTTTACAATGTTACATTGAAAGCATTTCGTTCCAGCTACCCTGAGGAAGACATAGCAGCCACCGTGCTGAGCAGGATCCCACTCAGGAATAAGATAGAGAACAAATGAGCTCCAGTTAGCTGCTGGGGATAAGTGGGTGCATCCGCATCCTCTCACAATCTACAGACCGGTGAACCAGCCTGAGCCCCGGCCCAGGAAGAGCGTCGTTAGGTACCCGTTCCATCTTAATTTGTGCATCAGGGAAATCACGGCACATCGCCGGCAGCAAAGCGTCCCAGGGTAGTCTGTGCGGGTTACAACATTGGAATGGAGTCTCTGAGATTATAGAACTGGCGGTATACGGGCTCTACTCTAGGTTGGTCAGCTGGGTTGGAATTTCCTCAGATTGAAGCGAAAAGGGTGATCGGAGAGTTTGGACTTTGGTTGTGGGGAAATCACCAATTATACCAACCAGTGGAACCTAGCCTGCCAAGTATTTTGATGTTTTAGAAAGAGATAACAATTTTGACCCGGCTCGATGTCAGAGAACACAGGATGATAACTGATGATGGATTTAGTGAATGAAGGCTTGTGACGACGATGAAGCGTGTGTCGGTATTGAGATACATTACTCATGACATTGACTTGTTTATGAATGTACATGGCACGGTTAGCAAGTCTGCTACTAAGTTAGGGAGTCTTGTTGATATTGCAACATGTTATAATGCATTTCAAAGAGATGTTAGTCAGTTATGGAGATAGACTGAGAAATTGCAAATGGTTTTCAACTTGGACAAGTAAAAGATGGTGCATTTTGGACAATGAAACCATCGTGGTCCTGTTATGCTGAATGGAGGGTCACCGAGTGATGTGGAACAGAGCGAGCTGGGATTACAAGGGTAAAGTTCTCTGAAAGCGGATGTGCAAGTATAGAGGGTGGAAAAGAAGGCTTTAATCATGCTGGCCTTCATCAGTCAGGCATTGAGTTTTGGATTACAGACATTATATTGCAGTTATATAAATAGCTAGTGAGGATACACCAAGCAATCTGTACAGTTGTGTTCACCCTATTGTAGGACAGATATTATCAATCTGGAGAGGGTGCAGAAGAGATTATTGAGGATGCTACCTGGACTAGAGGGCCTAGTTATAGGGAGAGGCTGGCCGAGCTGGATCTTCATTCCACGGAGCACAGGAGAATTTGGGTGACATTGTATGTTTATAAAATCAAGAGGGAGAATGAAGTCGATAACCATCTCCTTTGTCTTGCTGACATTGGGAAAGAGGTTATGTGACTGTTTTCTCTGTCTGACATATCGTTATTGTTACTGATGAGCCTCATTGCACAGTGCCATCGGTGATTTTATTTTTCAATGTGGCTATTGGGTGTTTGGCTAAACAGACACGTGTGAGCAGAGTGTACACAATGGGCTCAGCTCACAGCCGAGTTCAGGATAATGGGAAGGGACGAGCGGTTGTGCAATCTGACTGTCTGCGGTCTGGTGGCTGGGAAGCCTAGCATCCAGTTGCGCAGTGGTGTAATTAGATGGCTGAGAAGTAATTTGTTCACCAAAGTCTGTGGGACAATGGTGTCACATGCCGAACTGAAATTCAGAAACAGCATTCTGACACAAGTGTCCCTGTTTTCTATGTGTGTCAGGCCAAGAGGAATGACAAACGTTATGGCATCTGCCCTGGAGAGATTCTGTCGGTAAGTTTATTGGTGAGTGCCCAGTGAGCAAGGATCGGAGTTTTTGATATGTGCCGTTATCAGGCGTTCAAAGCACTTAATGCTGATGGGCGTCAAGTCCACTGGGCAGTAGTCGTTTTGTTCTGAGTGTGGAGAGCTCTTTGGTACAGGGATGATGGTGGCTGATTTGAAGCATGAGGGAACAGCAGCCTGGATGAGTGAAGTGTTGGCGATGGCTGTGAAGACATCAATGCGCTGATGTGCAGACTGTATGCGAGCTCAGCCTGGATGTCTTCTGGCCCGGCACCCCTGCAGAGTCCGTATTACGTCTGCTATTACAGACATTGACTGCTCAGCTCACAGGGAGTAATTTTCGTGTCTGGTTTGTGTTGTGCCTCGAAGAATGTTTAGAGCACCAGGGAGGGAACGTTACTAGTACGGTTAAGGATATTTTCCCCTTATTTATTCTGTAAAGCCCTTGATGCCTAGCCACATACACCAGGGTTCGTTGCCCAGGGTTGGGAGTTTGATCGAAGGGACCTGAGAGTTAATCTCAATACACAGAGCGAATGAGAACCTGGAATGAGTTATCCAGTGTTTTCATCGTTGGTTATCTACATCGGGTTCAGTATTCTCTCCGTGTTTGGAAATTCCTACTTATTCTCACCTGCCTGTGAGCAGCTGGAAATTAAAAAAACACTCAAGATGCTGGAGACCTGAAATCAAATCAGAAATTGTTCAAAGCCATTCCAACACAGGGTGGTAGACCGGAAAAATTATCTTTCGACTGATTACCTGTTGAGGTTTTATTTCATTTCTAGCTTTTTAGCACATTGCTTTGGAATGATTGAAGTCTCTTGGGAAACAGAGTTGTGTGGAACTGGGAAATTGGATTGAAAACTATCAGATGGAATTTAATACAGATAAGTGAGGGGTGTTACATTTTGGCAGGGAAAACGAGGCTATGATTTACTGATTGAGTGGTAGGAGGTCTGGGATGTGGGACAAAACAAATTGACATTGGAACACAGATCCATAATTACTTTAAGGTAGCAGAAGAGTTAGACAGTGTCTTAAAGAGATCCCAGGTTGGAAGTCCCTGCTGGAGATATACAAAAGTATTGTAGTATAAATAGCATGAATGCAGGTAGGCGTTTGCCCATCAGGTCGGTTGAGGTCATGGATTTAGGGCAAAAAGTGACACATTTAAGGGGAATCTGAGGGGGAACTACTTCATTCAGAGGGTGGTGCGAATGTGGAAACAGCTCCCAGCCGAATGAGCAATGAAGGTTGAATTGTAGTATTTGAGAGATGTTTGGGTAGGTGCATGGATGAGGAAGATATAGAGGGCTATGGTCTGGGTGCAGGAGGATTGGACCACACCGAACATGGCACAGAGTGGATGGGTTAATAGTCCTGCCTGTGCTGTAAGGGCTCTCTGAATCTCAGTTGAAACATCTACACATAATCGACACCTGTTGCAGACGGATCGTATCCAACAACGTGCTTTTATTTTGGACCAGCGTCTGCGCAGCTGGAAGTTCTGCAGAGTTGGAACTAGCAGGAGATTAGCTGAATGCACCTCGACAGGGTCAATACAACCGCTGGAATTTTAGTTTCATCGTTACAAAATGGCTGAATGTTCAGTTCATCTTTGCTAGAATGAAACTCAGATCATGTCACATTGCGTGTGTTATTTCCTTTCTCGGTTACCTTTGCGAGCCACTTCCTCCGTCGCCAGGGCAACAGCTCACCAGAGCTGCAAGGAGAGTTGAACATCTTTATTGCTCTCTGGTTACTGACTCTCGGCAGAGAGAGAGTGGCCTCAGCAGCCGGTGCTGATACGAGGATGCTTTGAGCATTAACTGTGCCGGATGGATGATGTCTGTGTTGGAATGAAGAAACAACTAATGATTGTAGGGATTGCATTTGTGCAATTCTGTTCAGTGTGTCAAACATCTTATAGTCAGTCAGTGTTTTGGGCATCGAAAGAACAAAAAAATCTCCAGTGCTCAGTTTCCAGTGCTATATTTTCAATTTTATATTTAAAACACTTTGTTCCTGTTACACTACGGGGAAAGTGCCAGCTAATTGAGCTGGGCTATACTGCACTCAAGAATAAAATAATGAGCAAATGTGCTCAATGTAACTGAGTTGAAATGTAACAAAACCCTCTTTGTAACCCAAGGCCTATGTTTCCCGTCTGATCCCCGTCCAGACAAAGGATCATCAGGCTCCAGTTCTGTCATGGGTTGATGTCGGAGGGTAAATTTTAGAACTGGGATTAGCTGAGACACTGCCACATATTACCGCCAGCAAAGAGCCCTGGGAGGGTTGGTGCTTGAGATATAATCCTGCGATGGGGGCTCCAGGAATATGGAACTGGCAGTGTTTGGGCTTCGGTCTACGTTGGTGCTTTTACAGATGCGGCTGGATGTCCCTCCTTCCGCGGTGAAGCAGACGTCTCCGGGGATTGGATATTGTAGCGTGAGTTTCTGAGTGTGAGATGTGGAAACACTCTGTGTGAGATGTGGAAAAGATGTGCGAGGCTCTCGGTGTGGGCTTTGACCCACTGAGGTTGGATCCTGGGATATCACACATGTGTTCACCCAGATAAAAAGAATCAGGGGATCAAGTTGTCCGGGTTTATGAGATGTTGAGCGAGTATTTCTGTTCTGTGCTCAGATGTTTGGTTCTGAAGTTCCTTTGGACACAAAGCAGAGAATGAGTTCACATTCCATCCCTCAAAGGGAGTGGCTGTGATTAAATGCACTGTTTTGTGTTTGCACCAGTAAAAATAGACCGTGGTTTCAGAATTCAATTCACATTTGCAAATTACCCCTCACTGTCACCTGTCTATCTGCTGGTGGGTGTCAAAGAGAAACTCAAGATGCTGAAGATAGAACAGAAAATGGAACAGTACATCACAGGAACAGGTGCATCCGCCACAATGGTGTGCCAAACCAGATAAAAAGTAAATCAACCCCCCCCCAAAAAAAATAATGACACCTACCTACACAATGTCAATATCCTCTCAATCTTCCTCACACCCATGTGCCTACCTAAACATCTCTTAATAGCTTCCAATGTGTTGGCTTCCACCACCATAACAGACAGCGGATTCCAGGCATCCACACCTCTCTGAGTAGAACAACTTACCCTAACATTTCCTTTGCAACTACTCCCTCACACCTTCATTGCATGTCCTCTGGTATTAGACATTTCTAAACAGTGAAACAATACTCCCCGTCTACTCTATCTATGTCTTTCATAATCTTATAAACCTCCATCCGATCTTCCCTCAGTCCCTACCACTCCATGGAGAACAACCCAAGATTTTCCACTAAAAACTGGATGATGTTTGAATCCATTCTGATGAAAGGTTTGGAAACCAAATTGCTAACTTTTTTCCTCTCCCCACAGCTGTTCCTTACCTGCTGAGTGTTTCTCGTGATTCCAGTTTCTGTGTGTTACATTCACCCTGGAACATTTTAAATCTCCTGCGAATGGACCAGTGTCCCAGCACTCGTTTCGTGAGAGTTGATAGGAGAGTAAAGAAACCAGAGCTTTTCCCAGTACATTGTCCTGGGGCCAATCCTCCTGTTTTCCTGGAAATGTATTCAGTAACGTTGTTGCTACCAAGGTTCACAAGAATAATCTGAGCAATGATAGGCTTTATGTAGGCGGAGCTTTTGATGACCCCGGGCCTGCTGTTCAGTGGAGTTCAGAGGGATGGTGGTTGGGGTTTGGTGGTGGTGGTGGGGGGGTGGAAGTTAGGGCCAGGGGTGATTATTTACACCAACTGAATAACAGCAAGTCTGGATGCAGTGGGAATGGAGAGGGTGTCTTGATTAGACGGAGAGTCTGGGATCTGAGAGTGCTGCCTCAGAATAAACAGACTTCACTTTAAAACTGAGACGAGAGAAATTACTTCAGCCAAAGGTTGGTTCATCTGTAGAATTTGATGCCACAGAGGGTGGTGGAGGCTATCGTTCGGTATATTCATGTTCTGGATTGCTAAATAGGTTAAATATTATTGCAGGGAAGCAAGAATATGGTTTTGGAAAAAGAATCCTCCATGATTGATTATGGAGCAGACTGGAATGACCGAATCACCTAATTCTACTCCTATGTATTATAACTTGTATCTTATAACATGACTGAACGATGACTTCTTTGTATCCCATCACAAACAAGAGAAGATCTTCAGATGCTGGAAATTCAAGCAACACACACAGCAGACCAGGCAGCATTTATGGAAGAGAGTAGAGTCAACGTGCACATGTTGCCTGGTCTGATGGGTTCCTGTAGAATTTTCTGTCTGTTCTTTTGTATCCAAGACAGGCTATGTAAAGTGTAAGGGACAGTTCCAGATTTCTTCACTCAGATCATGATATCTGTATACAAGATTTAAATTTCAGGTTAATGCTTTGTTCTCGTTTGTGTTAGTAACATATTTCATTATCTGTCTGGTTAAATTTAGACCTGCGGTGAGAGGTTTATTGGAAGAAAAGCCCACGACTGGAAGCGAACCACAACTGAAGATGAGGGAACAGCAAGAATTGAACCAGCCCGAGGACTGAGAGCATCAACTGGAGAGAACCCTTCTGACTCGAAGTTTCCATTAATTCAGCCAGGAGAAAGTTTGGTGAGTCTCATTTACTCTAACATTGGTCCTTTAGACATTGCACTTCTGTACCAAGGAAAATAGGAAATAGCTGGAATGAGACTAAATAAACCTAGATGTGCCAGTTATGTCAGTTGCAATCATTCCAGATCTGCTAATATGCCGTCGGCATCAGCTCTGTGAAGCCACGCACATTCCCTCATATTGTTTGCTCATTTCAAACTTGTCACTTCCGATTTTTCCTTGCTTTGTCTGTGAAATGCGTTTAGAATTTCTTCCCTCTATTAGACGCCGCAGTTGTTTCCTGCTGTAGTGATAACAGAAATGTGGAATTACCATGACTACTACTACATCGACTCAGGCCCAGGGGGCCGGCGTCAGGCACGATGACAGACTCCCCACTGCTCCGTCTGCCTCATCAGTGTGTTCAGTTCACCTACATTAGCCGTGCCGCTGTCTTCTAGGACCGTGTTGACCATAGTCTTGAGAGGGCGCCCAGGGTTCATCCTCCCATGTTTCAGCTCCCATATGATGACTAGGCTGGCAGGTAGCTCGGGGTGTCGTACCATGAACTGCAGCAACATGTCATTAATTCCCCCGTCTATTGCAAGCTGCAATGATATACTTGCCCTCGAGTATATCGTCGTGCAAGCCTCTGCTAAGAGCAAACCCTCTTGAAGCCAAATGTCCCAGCACCACATTTCATTCAGTCCTAACTAGCAACAGCCAACCAATAAATAATACTTACATACCCTGGCGTCATAAACTATTTTTTTTTACCAATAAATTGTCAGAATCTGTGCTCAAGCAGACGTAGGTTTTGCAATGTTCCCATCTGACCCTGTAGCAAAGACACAGGTTCCATCTGACTTGAGATGAACGAATGTCCACGCAGCCAGGACTGCTACAGCTGCCGGAGTCGGTTTAAACTCAGTCGTTGAGGGATGGGAAGCAGCCTGTTGAGTCAGATGATGAAGCCGTTGATATTAAGGAAGATGCAATGTTCAGAGAGACTGCGGAAGGATTAGCTGTGGATAGGGCATCATGTAATGAAAAGCAGCATCAGTTTCCCCTCCCCCCTCCCCCGACTCCCCTTCTCACTCTCCTGTTTTTTTTACCAGTATTAATCACGGGAGTCAGGAACTCTTTCTGCTCACAGACCAGTGAAAGTAAAGCCTTTGATTCCATTCAGAGCCCAGTTTCTTTATAAAGAGTGGTGTTGAAGTGTTTTCCAGATGAACATGGGGGAATGTGTAACGGAAGTTTGAATCAGATCAGCAGCAGCTTCGGAAAGCTGAGTGGTCCACTTATGCATTTGGTGCGTTGATTAGAAAAGTTCTGACAGTTTAATTAGTGTAAGCCAATATAACTTCTGCATATTAATTATATTGTGGAACTGAATAGAAACACTACATTGATTAGGTATATACATGGATATTTATGAGTTAGTGTTGTACCGCAGCGGGTTGCGGATCGACCATGACTCATTCGGTGAGCTGGCCAGCACGGTACGGGACCGAGGGCCAGGCTCCCGCGGTCTCTGTTACTGACTCGACAGTCTCCCCATCTACCGCGTGCTCCAGCTCACCACCCCTCCCACTGCCCACGCGCGCCCTCTGGCGGAGCGCCGTCACCCTCGCGCTCCCGTGCTGACGCTGCGCGTGCCCGGTATCTCCCGTGAAGTGACGTGAGATTTACTTGTCTCTCATTGGTGACAGCAAATGCCAATTTAGCATACCAACCAATGGGAATATGGGGTTTGTCATTAAGGAGTTCCCTCTCTAGACCCCGCCACTTGTTTCCTAAACTGACTCTTGGGAAAGATCCAACAAGCTTGTTGCTTCAATGCCGCTCTTCCTCGCCATGGAGTTAGAGGAGCTGCAAGGGTGACGGATTGAAGAGGGAGAACAGGGGGTTTATCTCCTCTGAAGTGGCGAGGACGAAGGCTTCAATACATTTGTAGCGGACACCGGTAAAGTGTTGACCAGCAAGTGCAGTGTGCAGGGGGTGGGGGGGGGGGATATTGAGAGCAAGTCACGATCTTTCTCTATGACACAACGGGCTGCAGGGACTCAGTGGCTGCCTTTTGTTTGAGCTGGCTGGGTTTAAACAGCGGAGTAAACAGACCCACCTTGGGCCAGCAGCCTGTCCCAGTAACACTCACAACACGACTGTCCCAGTGGGCGCTGTGGGGACAGATGTTTGGAGTATGGTTTCTCCCTGTCTGCATCAGCAATTTATCTGAGGGACAAAATGCAACATTTACAAGTCTGTTATTGACTGAAAACATTTGTATTTATTCCGTATTTTGCTTATGATACAATCATTGTCCAACTTATGTTCCGTTAATCGTCATTCAAAACATACATGAAAACCCATGAATACAGCCAAATACAGCAGCGTTACTGCACACCGAGTCTTCTTGTTGGAAACTGCCTCGGTAAGATCCCTCGAGGGCATAGCCATTGTCTGAGTAATATTATCTATCCATCGTAGTGTCTGTCATCCTCTCCTTCTTGTTTTGCCTAACATGAGAGTCTTCTCCAAGGAATCCTGTCTTCTCATGATGTGGCCAAAATATTTCATCTTCTCAAGCCTCCTAGTGAGCAGTCTGGCAGTGTTTCTTCAAGTATTGACTTGTTGGATCTTCTGGCTGTCCAACGAACTCTTCACACTTTTCTCCAGCATCCAAGTTGAAAGCGTCGATTCTTTTGTGTTCAGTCCAGCTCTCACAGCCACACATCACAACTAGAAATACCATAGACTTGACTCTACGGACTTCGGAGACAATGTTATGTGTCTGCGTTTCAGTATTTTTTCTAAATTCCCATCGCTGCCCTCCCCAGGAGTAAGCACCGATTAATTTTCTAGCTGCATTTTCCATGTATAGAAACTGTTGAGCTGAGGAAGACAAAATCCATCACTGCTTCCACTTCCTTTCCACTTAATACGACGGAGTTAATAGGACTGCCTGGTTTTCTTAATATTGAGCAAGGAGCCAGCTTTCTTCTTTCACTTTCATTCGAAGCTTCCTCAGATCCTCCTCACTTTCAGCCATTAGAACAGTATCACCTGCATATCTGAAGTTGTTTATCTTTTGTCTGGTAATTTTGATTCCAACATTTTGAGTCCTCTGGACCAACATTCCTCATGATGTGTTCAGCATATAGATCAAATAAGTAGGGTGACAGAATGCAGCCTTGTCATACTCCTTTCCCAATCTTGAACCAGTTTGTTGTTCCGTGGTCAGTTCTGTTGCTTCTTGATCTCCGTACAAGTTTCTCATAAGGCAGATCAGATGCCCAGGTATCCTCATTTCTTTAAGGATTTGCCATAGTTTATTATGGTCCACACTGTTGAAGGTTTTAGATTCATCATTAAAACATAGATAAATACTTTTCTGGAATTCTCCTGATTTCTCTATTATCCAGCATGTGTTAGCAATTTTGTCTCTGGTCCCTCTGCCTTTTCGAAAACCAACTTGTACATCTGGTTGTTCTCGTTCCATACGTTGCTGTAGTCTTGCTTGCGTGATCTTTAGTGTCACCTTGCCACCGTGTGAAATTGCTCGGTAATTTGAACAATCCTTTACATTGACCTTCTTGGGAATTGGGATATAAACTTTTATTTTCCAGTCTAAAGGCCATTGTTAGGATTATCAGATCTGCTGGCAAATTGCATACAACACTTTTACAGCAACATCTTTTAAAGTTTTAAACAATTCAACTGGACCCCTGTCACATCCTGCAGCCTTTTTATTGGCGTAAATACGAGGAATTCTGCAGATGCTGGAAATTCAAGCAACAGACATCAAAGTTGCTGGTCCTGACGAAGGGTCTCGGCTGTACCTCTTCCTAGAGATGCTGACTGGCCTGCTGCGTTCACCAGCAACTGTGATGTTTGTTGCCTTTTTATTGGCAATGTTTTCTATCACCCATTTGACTTCACTTTCCAGAATGTCTGGCTCTAGATTGTCGAGGGAGTCATTGCTGGTGTCTTCGCTGTTGGGATATTTTCTGTACAATTCTTCTGTGTATTCCTGCCATTTCTTTTTGACATTTTCTGGTTCTGTAAGGGCCTCCCCTTCTTTGCCTTTTACTATACTTATTTTTGCATGAAATGTTCCTTTGATTTCTCTAATCTTCTTGAATAGATCTCTTGTTTTTCCAGTTCTTTGGTTTCTTCATCTTCTTTGCATCAGTCTGTTAAGTAAGTTTTCTTATCTCTCCTTTGTCTTCTTGAACGTTGTGTTCATTTGGAGGTATTTGTTCCAATGTCCTTCACTTCTCTTCGCTGCTCAGCTTTCGCAGAAATCCATTTAGCTTTCCTGGTCTTCTTTTTGTTTGCAATGCTCTTCTGGCTTCTCTCTACCAGCTTCACTGCATATTCTTGAGGGATGCTATCAACATCAAACCTTACTTTACCTTGGTTTTCCTGGTGCTCTGCAGTTTCATTTTGAATATTGCATTGAATATTGGTCTGAGATTGTCGCAGAACGGGGGCATTGTGGAGTATGGGTGCACTGTTCGCTCAATACGGCAACATGGGGTAGTGAAGATGTGTTTACCACGTCGTCCTTCAACAGTCAGGGTACTGAGTGCTGGATTTGGGAAATTATTTTATTTATTTTTTTATTGAGATACAGTGAGCCGCGCTGCCCATTAGGTCCCCCGAGATCATCTGGAGGAAACCCATGTGATCACAGTGAGAACCTGCAAACTCTTACAGGCAGCGGTGGGAATTGCAACTGGGTCATTCAAACTGTAAAGACATGTGTTAACCACTATGGGACCGTTGTATCAGTCGTTGGTGAGACTGTGTTTGTGGTACAAAGTATAGTTCTTGCCGCTATATGTTTCAAAAGGCTTGGGTAAAGTGGAAAGAGTGCAGAGACGATTTGCGAGTCTGTTGTCAGGGCCAGAAGGCCTCAGTTCTGGGGAGAGGATGACCACTCTGTTTTTACTCCCTGGAAAGTAGGAGACTGAGCAGCAATCTTACAGAAGTGTTTTAAATTTGAAGGGCAGAGTAAAGCATGGTTTATACTTCTGCATTAACTGGACGCTGTAACCTACGCAAGTGGTCTACGCGCATTTTGAGCATTTATACTTGTGCGTTGGTGTATCTGTGCAGCTCGGCAATTCCCGCACGTCACGCATGTGCACTCATCCGCCCACACAAGGCTTCATGGTCATGGTAGTGTCAGGGTAAACAAGACGCGAGCGTCTTTTTTCGTGCGAAATGTGTCCTCCATAATTTAGAACCATAGAAACCATAGAAACTACAGCACAGAAACAGGCCTTTTGGCCCTTCTTGGCTGTGCCAAACCATTTTCTGCCTAGTCCCACTGACCCGCACACGGACCATATCCCTCCATACACCTCCCATCCATGTATCTGTCCAATTTATTCTTAAATGTTAAAAAAAGAACCCACATTTACCACCTCGTCTGGCAGCTCATTCCATACTCCCACCACTCTCTGTGTGAAGAAGCCCCCTCTAATGTTCCCTTTAAACTATCACCCCCCACCCTTAACCCATGTCCTCTGGTTTCTTTCTCCCCTTGCCTCAGTGGAAAAAGCCTGCTTGCATTCACTCTATCTATACCCATCATAATTTTATGTACCTCTATCAAATCTCCCCTCATTCTTCTACGCTCCAGGGAATAAAGTCCTAACCTATTCAACCTTTCTCTGTAACTGAGTTTCTCAAGTCACGGCAACATCCTTGTAAACCTTCTCTGCACTCTTTCAACCTTATTACTATCCTTCCTGTAATTAGGTGACCAAAATGGAACACAATACTTCAGATTCGGCCTCACCAATGCCTTATACAACCTCATCATAACATTCCAGCTCTTATACTCAGTACTTTGATTAATAATGATTAATAAAGGCCAATGTACCAAAAGCTCTCTTTATGACCCTATCAACCTGTGATGTCACGTTTAGGGAATTTTGTATCTGTATTCCCAGATCCCTCTGTTCCACTGCACTCCTCAGTGCCTTACCATTAACCCTGTATGTTCTACCTTGGTTTGTCCTTCCAACGTGCAATACCTCACACTTGTCTGTATTAAACTCCATCTGCCATTTTTCAGCCCATTTTTTCAGCTGGTCCAAGTCCCTCTGCAGGCTCTGAAAACCTTCCTCACTGTCTACTACACCTCCAATCTTTGTATCATCAGCAAACTTGCTGATCCAATTTACCACATTATCATCCAAGATCATTGATATAGATGACAAATAACAATGGACCCAGCACTGATCCCTGTGGCACACCACTAGTCACAGGCCTCCACTCTGAGAAGCAATTCTCTACCACCACTCTCTGTCTTCTTCCATCGAGCCAATGTCTAATCCAATTTACCAACTCTCCATGTATACCTAGCAACTGAATTTTCCTAACTAACCTCCCATGCGAGACCTTGTCAAAGGCCTTACTGAAGTCCATGTAGACAAGATCCACTGTCTTCCCTTCATCCACTTTCCTGGTAACCTCCTCGAAAAACTCCAATAGATTGGTCGAACATGACCTAACATGCACAAAGCCATGTTGACTCTCCCTAATAAGCCCCTGTCTATCCAAAAGCTTGTAGATTCTGTCTCTTAATACTCCCTCCAATAACTTATCTACTACCAACGTTAAATTTACCGGACTATAATTTCCCGGATTACTTTTCGATCCTTTTTCAAACAACGGAACAACCTGAGCCACTCTCCAATCCTCCGGCATCTCAACTGTAGACACTGACATTTTAAATATTTCTGCCAGGGCCCCTGCAATTTCAACACTAGTCTCCTTCAAGGTCCGAGGGAACACCCTGTCAGGTCCCAGAGATTTATCTACTTTAATTTTCCTCAAGACAGCAAGGACCTCCTCCTTTTCGATCTGTACAGTTTCCATGATCTCACTACTTGTTTCCCTTAATTCCATAGACTTCATGCCAGTTTCCTTAGTAAATACAGATGCAGAAAAATCTATTTAAGATCTTTCCCATTTCCTTTGGTTCCGCACATAGCCGACCACTCTGATCTTCAAGAAGACCAATTTTATACCTTACAATCCTTTTGCTCTTAATATACCCTGTAAAAGCTCTTTGGATTATCCTTCACTTTGACTGCCAAGGCAACCTCATGCCTTCTTTTAGCCCTCCTGGTTTCCTTCTTAAGTATTTTCTTGCACTTCTTATACTCCTCAAGCACCTTATTTACTCCCTGCTTCCTATACATTTCATACAACTCCCTCTTCTTCTTTATCAGAGTTGTAATATCCCTTGAGAACCAAGGTTCCTTATTCCTATTCAATTTGCCTTTAATCCTGACAGGAACATACAAACTCTGCACTCTCAAAATTTCTTCTTTGAAGGCTTCCCACCGACCGATCACATCCTTCCCAGAGAGCAACCTGTCCAATTTCGGAGGTCTGTAAGGCTTTATGGAAAGCATTACAACCAGAGTTCCTTCCCTGCCCTTCAGTCGCCCAATGGGAAGCTATTGCAGCGTAGAATGACATGCGATACAATGAAGCGGACCGATCACAGTTGTTGCGTTCTGCGTTGCCGCGACGCGCGATTGAATTTTGTGAGAGGTGCGCGTCGCAGCAATGCAAGCTGTCGCGTGGGGGTCCTTATCAAATTTGCGTAGGGTTTGCGGTGACGCAGAGCTTACGGCGACGCGTTGACGCAGAGTATAAACCAGGCTTAACTGACTCACTCTTTTATTTGTGTAATTCAGATCATCGCCAGCAGGTGGTGCTTTCTTCCACCCAGACGGCGGACAAGCAGCCGACAATCAACCAACGTCGTTCAGAGTCAGAATGTACACAGGTATGTTCACTGGGCTCTCTGTCATTAAAACTCTGTCATCATTGTACACGTGTAGTCAAATCATCAATAGTTCAGAGGAATAAACTTGGGCGCTAAAGGGGCACAGCAAAACGTGCCATTAAACGGGGTCATTGACCCTACCGGTAAAGCGACCTTGAGCACTGGAACAATGCAGCAGGTCCAGCGCAGGGACCTACAACGGGAATGGTCGAATCACTCCGCTCACCGTGCAGATCTTCACCTGAGTGAAAAGGGAAGGAGCTCCTGAATAAGGTGGGTGTGGTTGAAACTCAGACAGGAATACAGCACCGGGCAATGTATCTGACCAGGGAACAGACAGAATTTCCATCAGTATTTGGTACATCCTGATGTGGGAAATGCCTTCAACAGCCAGTGAGAGAAACAGATGCTGTTTTCTGTTTGGAAGGCCAGTGGTGAATTCTCCCCGGATTTCCGGGTTGTTGCTCAATGGAGCTGAGGGGAGTTCTCGGTGTGTTTTCTGTGGCCGAGTTAAGGAGCGTTATATTGTGGGAGAACGGGCTGGGTGCGGGAGACAGTGACAGAGAAATTTTAAACAGGGAATCTGAGTGGGCTACAGAGGCATTGAATGTCCTTGGTGAATAGGATTAAAGTAAAACAAGAGGGTAAGTAGTGAGGGCAACACACAAAATGGTGGAGGAGCTCACAGGTCAGGCAGCACCTATCGAGGGAAAGGAACAATCGACGTTTCGGTTTGAGGAATCTTCAGCGGAGACTTTGTACATTGATTTCAGTGTTGTCTTGGCCACATCAAATAGAGCAGGAATGGAGGAGCATTCTTCTGGGTGAAGGTCTGTGACCAGTAATCTCCGCAAGGCTACTGGCTCGCTATGTGTCATGTGTGATGTAAATAACTTAATAATAAACTATGTATTACTCAAAATGATTAAATAGAAAGAATCACGTAGGTGGATTGGTTCGTCGATTAACCAACTCGGCGGAGTTGTGTAAATTTGGGACTGTTGTCAAAATGTTCAGCATCCAATGAGAAATATGAACAGAAAGTCACCGAGTACAGTTAATTCGGGCAAATGTGAGGAGTTGCACCTTGGGAGATCAAGTTTGCTAGCGATGTGCACAGTGAATGCTGGGACCGTTAGGAAGGCTGATGAGTGGATGGGTCTTGTGATGGATGGGCATAGCTCCCTGAAAGTGGGAACACAATTGGCAGCGTGCTAACGATGAGTTGATGTGTGAGTACGTAATTTTTAAAGTTGTGCTGTAACTGGATGAACTGTGGTTAAGAGACAATCTCAGTATTGTGCACAAATCTGGTAGCCATATCATGAGAATGATGTAGAGGCTCTGGCGAGGGTGCAGGTGAGTTTCACCCTGATTACAGAATATTGGCTTCTGGGAGAGGTCGATCAAGCTTGGATTCCTTTCTCTGGAGCGTCGGAGTCTGAGACCGCTATCTCAGAGAATTCATAAATTTATGAGGGGCAAAGCAAAGTTCGATAGTCCATGACTTGGTGCAAATATCAAGCACTGGAGTGAATAGGTTCAAGGTTAGAGGGTAAAGTTTAAAGGGGATTTAGGATGCATGTTTTCCACAGAGAGTAATCGGTGTCTGGAATGAGCTGCCGAGGGAGGGACTGGAAACAGATACTCAGCAGCATCTGAGAGGGTTTGAACTCATGAGTAGGCCGGGAACGGAGGGATATTGACCATGTTCCTGAAGATGGGATTGGTTTAAATTGGCATCGTGTCCGCATACACATGGTACACTCTACTATTTTATGCTCTGTGACTGACTACAGATCTGAACTCCGCAATCTCCGCCTTCCTGTCAAATTGTGAGGATCACCAACTGTTCCTGTTGACGAGATTCTACATGGAGCGACTGGAGCAGGCGATTGAGGAGGGTGTGGAGGGAGTCAGCTTCATGTTAATGGGCGAGGATCACTTCACCGGGCCAGAGTATCACGTAAGTGGTAGGAACATAGACTGAGTTTAGATTCTACTGAATCTATCACAGACTGACAGAACCAGTGTAATGTTACCTCTGGGCTATGAAAGTCCTGCAATGCTTGTGGTGAGCATCAAGAACAGAGTTTTTGTTTGCAGAAACCAACCCAGGCCTCTGTTAATATTACTGAACACATTCATTTTTAGACAGGTTAGGATACAGACAATGATTGACAGGTGAATTTGGTGACGTGACACTTGATGGACATTGCAAGTGGACAGAGAACCACTGACATCACATCATGTTCCCAATGCTCGACCTTAATGGCCATTCAGCAGACTCTCTTGATTACTCCCGGGTTTCCCACAAATCAAATATATATTAACTTATTTCTCAGCTCATTTCTCGAGTCTACCTTCAACTCCATCATCAATTGAACAGGCAGGACTGAATATCGTCTCTCTTTTCAACTACTGACCCTCTTTCATTTGATCAAATATTCCAACAATCCTCATGGTTCAGTTACCTTCTGTTCCTTGTCACTGTTCCATGTTGAGTTTGTAATTACCACAGTTCCTGTTAGCACTAGGAACTGCAAAATAATATCACTGAAAATCGTCCAAGCATCTGCAGATAACACAGAATTACCAAGAAATGTCTTTCCAATGGTCCTCCTGTTACTGGGACACATTCACCTATTGCTCACCAGACTGAATTTTAGTGAAGAGCCACATATTATCCCCAACGCTAACATTCCACATGCGACAGCTGACAATTTCAATCCAACCTTCCCTCTCTGTATTACTACCATTTGACTTTGGTCTCTCTGACACGCACAAAAGTCCTGTAATTACTGTCTGCTCCTCACTGCTCGTTCCCAGCTGTAGGCTGACACTGGACTCATCATGGAGCCGGGCAGTTAATTGTGAACCTGCTGCGGTCACCAGAGATTCCCCCTGGGAAAATCAACAGTGACTCTGTCATAGTTTGACTTAGCCATAGTCATCGAACTCTACAGTACAGCAACAGGCTCTTCGGCCCATCAGGTCCACACTGACCTATTATATGCCTAGTTGCATTGATCTGCACACCGACAAGAGACATCCATGCCACTTTCATTCATGTACTTAAAGTAAATTGTTTTTAAATGATCAAATCGAATGCACATGTACCACTTCCGATGGCCGCTCGTTCCATACTCTCACCAGCCTCTGAGTGAAGAAGTTCTCCCTCAAATTTCCTTTCATCTTTCATCCTTAATCTATGGCCTCTAATTCCAGTCTCACCCAACCTCAGTAACAGATGCCTATTTGCATCTACTCTATCTATACCTTTTATAAACTTTTATACCTCTATCACATCTCTCCTCGTCCTCCTACACCCTATGGCAGTCCTAACCTATTCAAACTTTCCCTCTACCTCAGGCCCTCAAGTCCTGACAACACCTTGTAATTTTTTCTGCACTCGTTCAATCTTATTGATATCCTTCCGAGAGGTAGGTGGGCTGCGTGCAGGTCGGTGGGACTAGGTGAGATTAAGCTTTCGTCACGGACTAGAAGGGCTGAGAAGGCCTGTTTCCGTGCTGTAATTGTCATCTGGTTATATGGTTACATTGCTCCCAATTAGCCTCTGCAACATGAATTTCAACATAATATCCCAACTTCTGTATTCGATATTTTGATTTAAGAAGGCCCATATCCTAAACGTTTTATCAGGACATCTACCTTTGACAACACTTTTAAGCAATTTTGGATCTGTATTCCCTGATATCTTGGTTTTACCGCACCGCTCATTGCCAAACCACTCAATGTCTTAATGCTATCCTAGTTTGTCCTCAAATAGTGCAACACCTCACACTTGTCTTCATTAAATTCTATCTGCCGATCTCCACTCCACCTTCTTCCAGCTGTTTCAGGTCCCGCTGCAAACTCTGATAAACTTCCTCGCCGTTACTACCTAGATGTTATCCACAGATTTACTGACTCAGTTTACCACATTATCATCCAGATCCATGAAGCACACCACTAGTCATAGACCTCCAGTCAGAGAATCTCTACTGCCTCTTTTAGATTCTCTCACGAATCCAATATCTAAACTAACTTACTACCATGTCATGAATGCCAAGCGACTTAACCTTATTAACCAGGCTCCCATGAGGGACCTTGTCAAAGGCCCTGCTGAAGTCCATGTAGACAACATCCCTCACTTGCCTTCACTGCTCCCCTGGTAACATCCTCGAGAAACCATAAGATTGGTAAGACAAGATATACCAGGTACAAATCAGTGATGACTATACCTGATGAATCCTTGTCCATCCAAATACTCATACCCAGTCCCTTAGAATACCCACCAATAACTTTACCACCACTGTTGTCAGGCTCACGACCCTATAATTCCCCAGCTTATTTCTACAGCCTTTTCAAACAGCAGAACAACATTATCTACCCTCCAATACTTCTGCATCTAACATTTTAAATATCTTTACTGGAACACCTGCAAGCTCTGCACTCGCCTCAGACAAATTATGAAGGAAAACCCTGGGGATTTACCCTCCCTAATCTGCCTCAAGACAGCAACCACCTCCTCCTCTGTATAGAGTCCATGATCTCACTGCAGTTCCGCCTCACTCTAAAGATGCTGTATGTCTCCTGAGTAAATATAACTGTAAAAAATCCATTTTAAGTCTCCCCCATCTACTTCAGCTTCAAGCACAAATGCCCTCTCTGAGCTTCAAGCACAAATGCCCACTCTGAGCTTCAAGCACAAATGCCCACTCTGAGCTTCAAGCACAAATGCCCACTCTGAGCTTCAAGAGGACCAATTTAGACCGTTGGAATATTTTTGTTCTAAATACATTTGATGAAGGATTTGGGGTTCTCTTTTCCCTTGTCTGCTGTAGCAAACTCAGGCTGTACTTTCGCCCTCTTGATTTCCTCCTGTAGTAACTCTTGCATTTCCTGTACTCATCAAATGCCTCATTTGATCCTTTGAGCCTATACTTGTGATATGCTCAGGGCCTTGATATCTCTTTTTTTAAAAAAAAAAGAAGAAAACAACATTCCCTAAACGAAGGTACCCTTGTCTTTTATTCTGTCGGGAACATTCAAACTCTTCATTTGTGGTCATTTCTGTATTTGAACTCGGTACTCTCAAAATATAGGTTTTGGAGGCCCTACACTTACCAAGCACATCTGTACCAGAAATCAACCAGTCCCAATCCACTTTCATCAGATCCTTTCTGGTACCTTTAAAATTGGCTTTTCTCCAATTTAAAGTCTTAACCCAAAGACCAGACCCATCCTTTTCCATAATGATTGTTAAACTGATGTTATTATGATCACCAGATCCAAAGTGTTCTCCTGCACACTCCTCCATTGCTTGCCCTGTTTTGTTCCCTAATAGGGATTCCAGAATGCACTCTCTCCAGTTGTGACCTGAATATATCGATTACAGAAACTTCCCTGGACACATTTGACCTACACTATCCCATCCAGCCCTTTAACCCAGTGAGTCAGTCAATAAATGGAAAGTCAATTGTCTACCATCAGAATCTTATGTTTCTTGTTTCTGTGAACTCCCTGCACGTTTGTTCTTCTAAATCCCATTGATTATTGGGTGCTCTATAATATAATCCAACTAACATGGTCATCCCTTTCTTAATCCGTAGTTTCACCTATGTAGTCTCATTGGACCAGCTATCCAGTTTGTCCTGTCTGAGCAATGCAGTGACATTTTCTCTGACTAGTTATGCCACCTGTCCCTCTGTAATCCCTCCCACTCTATCGAATCGTGTCTAATGCAACGGAACACTGGAATGCTGAGCTGTTAATCCTGCACCTCCTCCAACCAAATCACAACAATGGTTACAATGCTGTAATTCAATGTGCTGATCCACATGCTAGGCCGATCTGTCTTTCATACAGTACTCCTTGCATTGAAATAATACGTATTTTGGGAAAAACGATTCTCATCCTTTAGTTTCCTGACTTTGTATGTTGGCTTAACAACATCTTTCCCACACAACCACTCCACCATCCATGCTAGTTCCTCACCCCCTGCAACTCAAGTTTGACACCTCCCCTCTCTCCATGCAGCGCTAACAACCCTTCCCACAGGGGTATCAGTCTGCCTCCAGTTCGGGTGTAAAACGATCACGGGTGTCCAGGCCACAACTTCCTTGGAAGAGAGCCCAAACATCCAAACATCTGAAGCCCTCGGTCATGCACCATCTCATCAGCCAGACGTTAAACTGTATTATCGTCCTATTTCAGTCCTCCCCAGCATGGGGCACGGGTAGCAATCTTAAGAACACAACCCTGGAGTTCCTGCACTTCAGTTTAGCATCTAACTCCATGAACTCACTTTGCAGGACCTCATCACACTTACTACTCTTGTCATTGGTACCAACGTGGACCATGACCTCTGGCTGCTCACACTGCCCTTAAGAAAGTTTCAGACTCGAACCGAGATATCCCTGACACACCATCCAGAAATATTGTTCTCGTCAACAGAATCTCCAGTCTGTTTTCCTAACCGCGGAATTCCCCCTGTTAGTTCAGCTCACGCTTCTCACTCGTTCTGAGTCACAAAACCAAACTCGGTATCAGAGGCTTAATGACCGTGGCTTTCCTCTGCTAGGTCATACCCCGAAACAGAAATCTGTATACCTGTTACAGAGGAGTTTCCTGCAGTGGCTGCCTCTCAGTTACCTGTGTCCTGCGCCTTAGGTATAGCTCCATCCCTGTATAGCCTGTCAGTCAACCTCTCATCCTCTTGAATGATCCTGGGTTCAACCAGCTCCAGTTCCAATTCCTGATCACAGTCTGTAAGAAGCTGCAGCTGGATGCAATTCCTGAAGGTGTAGTTATCTGGGACACTGGCGGTCTCCCTGCCTTGCTACACGCAGTATGAAGAGCATTCCACTATCCTGCCTGGTATTCTCACTGTTCTAACCGTGAAAAGGAAGGGAAAATACTATCCAAAATCTACCTAAAGCCTCCACCTTGCCTCACTGAACCTTCTCTGACACAAAGCCTCAACTCCCCACTCTATCCCTGGCTCACTCACACTGTGTCTACTCCACTTAAAACTTGCCAAGCGGATGTTTCCCGACAATCTGTGGCGTTGAGAAGGACATGACTGACCCCGCTCACTTCTTTTAAATTCTTTCCCCCACTATGAACACTTCAATGGCTGTTAGTGATTTGCGGCGAGCAGAATGCACTGGGTCAGTCCATGTTCAGGGTAGATTTGCACCCATCCCTCCGCTCCTCAATATATTCCCCATTGTTCATTACAGAGCGTGACTGAGCTGGCGGAGAAGGGAAACCGAGCGGGCGCTTCCAAACTCCTCCTGGATCTGGTGATGGAGAAGGGCTCCGGGGCCCGGAGGGTGATGTGGGAATCCTTTGTGAAACTACACCACCATTTACCGAAGCTGAGCAGAATATTGAATGAAATACGGGAACGTGGTACGGTGAACAATACACTGTGTGTCACAGATGTAAATGCTGATGAATTTACAGTATTACACAGAACAGACTTCATGCAGGTTAATCTGTTGAACAGGTGACAGCCAGTTCGCCTACATGGACACTGAGCGGGGTTTATCTGAAATGCCGGTGCATCTGAAGGGTAAGAGATGGAACGGAAATCTCAAAGTCTTTATTTCACTCTGACAGTCTGAATACCTGTATTTAGAGGCCGGTTTAGAGACTGCCAGAGTCGGGAAGACAGGTTTTTGTTGCTGTGGCTGAAGGACAGAAAGCGATTTTCATTTGTCACAACACCCGACACCTTCCGGGTCTCAGGCTGTGCACCCAGAGGCCTCTACGAGTTTGATAAACAGACATTCCAGTCAGTCAGAGATGAAACCACGGCGTTCCCCTTTCTGTAGGGCCGAATATCCTGGGATCTGACAAAACTGAAGGCAAACCATTCCCATTGGAACATCCAACTTCAGCAAGGGAAATCTCATACCTCCGATCCAAAGCGGAGCCGAGAGTTGTTGTTATTCCTCCAAAGCCCACAAGACGTAGCAGCAGAATTAGGCCATTCAGCCCATCAGTCTGCTCCGCCATTGCATCATGGCTAATCCCAGATCCCAGTCAGCCCCATACACCTGCCCTCTCGCCATATCCTTTGATGCCCTGACCGATTTGGAACTTCTGCCTTAAATATACCCATGGACTCGGCCTCCACTGCAGTCTGTGACAGAGCATTCCACAGATTCAGTACTCTCTAGCTAAAACGAAATCCTCCTTACCTGTTTTAAAGCATCGCCCCTCAATTTTGAGGCTGTGCCCTCTGGTTCTGGATATCCACCCTGTCTGGTCCTTTCAACATTTGGTAGGTTTCAAATACATTCCCTCGTATTCCTCAAAATTCCAGTGAGTATAGGCCCAAAGTTGCCAAAACACACCTCATATGTTAACCCCTTCATTCCCAGAATCATCCTCTTGAATCTCCTCTGGACCCTCTCTAATGACAACACATCTTTTCAGAGGTATGAGGCACAAAACTGTTGACAATACTCCAACTGCGGCCTGAATACCGTCTTGTAAAGGCTCAGCATTTATATTAGATGCATCATCGAACATTTACAACACTCTATTCCATCTGCCACTTTTTGCCCATTCTTCCAATTTGTCTAAGTCCTGTTGCAATCGCACTACCTACCCCTGCACCTATCTCTGTATCATCCTCAAACTTTCATTCCATCGTCTACATCATTGACAAACAATCTGAAAGCCAGTGGTCCCAATACTGATCCCTGTGGAACAGCACCAGTCACTGGCAGCCGACCAGAAAAGGCCCCTTTTATTCCCACTCGCTGCCTGTCAGTAATTCCGCGACACATGCCAGTATCTTTCCTGTGACACCATAGATTTTTATCTGGTTAAGCAGACTCATGTGCGGCACCCTATCAAATGCCTTCTGAAAATCCAAGTAAATGCCATCCACTGACTCCTTTGTCCACCCTGCTTGTTACTTCCATAATGAATTCTAACAAAACCCACGCTAACTTACTTTGTCATTAGTCTCCAAGTACCTTGAAATCTCAACCTTAATAGGAGACTCCAACTCTTTCCCAATCACTGAGGTTTGGCTAACTGGCCTATAATTTTCTTTCTTTTGCCCTCTTCCCTTCTTAAAGAGTAGAGGTACAATTGCAATCTTCCAGTCCTCCAGGACCATGCCCGAATCAAGTGATTCTTCAAAGTTCATGACCAATGCATCCGTCAACTCTTCAGCATCCTCTCTCATGACTGTGGGATGTAGTCCATCTGGCACAGGTGACTTTGCACCTTAAAAGCTTTCAGTATGCGAGAACTTTTTAATTTGTAATAGAATGGCACTCACTCCTACTGCCTGTCACTCGCAGACCACTTCACGCTGCTAGCGTCTTGCACAGTGAAGATATATGTAAAGTACACATTAAGTTATTCTGCCATTTGTTTGTCCACCATTACTATGTCACCAACATCATTTTCCAGTGTTCCAGTATCAACTCTCACTTCCTTCTTACTGTTTATATAACTGAAAAAAGTGTTTAGTGTTTATTATCCTGCTTTATATTATTGGCTTTTCTGCCCTCATATTTCATCTTTCCCCTTCTTATAGCTTTTTTAGTTGCCTTTTGTTGGATTTTAAAAGTTTTCTATTCATCCAACTTTCCCTCACGTTTGTTGTTTTGTATGCCCTTTCCTTGGCTTTAATGTAGTCTTTAAATTCCTTTGTCAACTATGGTGGCCTATACGTGCCACTTGAGAACCTCTGCCTCTGTAGCCCATATCTATCCTGCAACTTGTGACCTGTTCCCGGAAGCATCAGCCAGCTCAGCTCTGCCGTCATCTCCACTGGTATCCTTCTCCAATCTACCTGGGTAAGCTTCTCTCTCGTGCCTCTGTAATTCCCTTTATTCCATTGCGATACTGATACTGTAAGTTATGCTTCTCCCTCTCAAACTGCAGAATCAATTCATTCAAATGATGATCACTACCTCTTAAGGGTTCTTTTACATTAAGCTCCCTCATAGGATCAGGGTTATTGCACAACACCCAATCAAAGATAGCCCTTCCCTGAGTATTCCTAAGCACAAACTGCTCTAAAACGCTAACTCATCGGTATTCAGTAAAATCCCTCTCTTGCGATCCAACTCCTGAAGTTTGTTTGATTTTCTTATTCCGCGTGCATATTGAAGTCCCCCATTACAATTGCGTCATCACATTTATTACATGCCTTTTCCAGCTCCCTTTGCAATCTCAACCCCACACCTTCGCTACTATTTGCAGGGCAATAAAGGATTCCCATAAATCTTTTTTTTTTAACCGTTGCGGATTCTTATGTCCACCCACAAAGATTCAACATTCTCTGACCCTATGCCATCACTTTTTTAAAGATGTGATTCTATCTCGAACCAACACAGCTACAATACCACTGCCTATGCCTTCCTGCCTGTCCTTTCGACAAGACGTACATCCTGTACCGTTAAGCTCCCAACTGTGGTCTTCTTTCAGCCACGACTCAGTGATGCCCGCAACATCATTCCAACCAATCTCTAATTGCGCCAAGCGTTCGTCCACCTTATTCCGAACGCTGTGCGCATTTAAATACAATGCGTTCAGTCCTGCATCTGCGCCCTTTTGAATTTTGTCTATGTGGTACAATTTAACACTTTGCTCTGTCTGTATCTGAACCCAGTCATTGGCTTGTTCTTCCTTACATTCATGTTACACCCATCGTCTACTTGTAAACCTGCTGGTTCATCCACACAGCTCTATTGTCCGAGTTCCAATCCCCCTGACATTTTAGCTTAAAACACTCCCAACAGCTCCAGTAAATCTGCCCGTAAGAATATTGGTCCCTATCGGATTCACGTGCAACACGTCCCTTTTGTACAGGTCTTACCTGCCCCAGAAGTGGTCCCAATTATCCAGAAATCTGAATCACTGCCCCCTGCTCCAAAACCTCAACCACAATTTCTCTGCCACCTCATTCTATTGCTATTGCCACTGTCGGGTGGCACAGGCAGCTGTCCTGAGATGACTACTTTTGAGGTCCTGCTTCTCAGCTTTTTTTTTCTAGCTCCATATGTTCTGTTTTCCAGACCTCCTCCCTTTTCTCTTCCTATGTCGTCGGTACGAACGTTTGCCCCGACCTCTGGCTGCTCAACATCCTTTCTCGGGATATTGTGGATGTGTCCAGAAACATTTCGGACAAAGGCACCTGCGAGGCGAAGACCATCGGTGTTTCCTTTTTTTGTGTCCACAGAATCGCCTACCTATAGACTCCCTTATTACCGCTGCCATTCTCTTCAGCTTCCGGCTGTTCCGCGCATCACTGAGGAATTGCCTGAGTTCATGTACCAGCTCCTCAGAGATGAAGAGACTGTAGACTAGTGTGGGGCGTGTTACATCATTACTGGCTCAGCCTGGAAAGGGAAACAGAAATTATGTTACTTTTCTGTGGCTTAGTGCTGACAGTTTAATCCTAAAGGAGTGTCAAGAACATGGGGTCCATTGTGAGAAAAGTAAATGTCAGTAGAGCAAGTAAATTGCACCCCCCCCCCCCCCCCCCCGCCAGTGTTACCCTCTGCAGTGCAGAGTGGAGCCTTAACAGCGAATCAGATCAGAAATGTTTCTGGGCCATCGTTCATTTTCAGACACTCTGTCTCTGATCTCCGGATTTCACCCAAACAATGTCTTTAACAAGTTTTTTTTTATTAAAGAATATATGTAGTACTCTCCATGTTCATCAGACCAGGCATTGATAACCTATTTCTATCTCTCCTAAGATGTTCAGCAGAAACACAAGGAGACTCTGCGGGCACAAACTGAAACACTGAGAGTGAACACGATCCTGATGAGGGAGAAGGTGAAGGTTTTCCAGCTGGTTGATCGATACGCTGAGCTCACGGTCATTTCTACTGTTCGAGATCGGAGACTGGTGGAACATGAGCTGCTGGCAAGAGGCAGAGACCACGAGGAGTGGAGAGAGGAACATCTCCGCGGACAGCTGGAGAACATCCGGACTGACCAGTTGTTCCAGAGGAGTTTTGTTCAAAACTTTAAAAAATCTGTCTTTGGAAACAAAACAGGTATGTTCGCAGCAGTGGCCGGAGTCCCGGGAATCGGGAAAACAACAATGGTACAAAAGATTGTTTATGACTGGGCCACAGGGAAAATCTACCAACAATTCCAGTTTGTCTTCAGTTTCAAATTCCGGGATTTAAACTCCATTAACTGTAAGATAAACCTGAGAGAACTGATTCTGGATCAGTATCCATACTTTGGGAATTTACTGAGAGAGGTCTGGAAGAACCCAGAGGGATTGCTGTTTATATTCGATGGTTTGGATGAATTCAAACACAGAATCGATTTTGCTGACAGTCGCAGAGATACAGAACCCAAACACCACTGCCCAGATCCTGAGTGGTGGTGTGAAGTGTCTGACATTGTGTGCAGTTTAATCCAGGGCAAGCTGCTCCCAGGGTGTTCAGTGCTGGTGACCACACGTCCCACAGCGTTACATTTACTGGAAAAGGCGGATATCAATGTCCGGGCTGAAATCCTGGGATTTGTTGGTGAGGAACGGAAGGAATATTTCATCAGACATTTTGAAGATCAGACAGTGGCAGCAGCTGTTTTCAAACACGTGGAGGAGAACGAGATCCTGTACACCATGAGCTACAACCCCTCCTACTGCTGGATCCTTGCTCTGGCGCTCGGCCCCTTCTTCACACAAAGAGTCAGGGACCCGCAGCGACTTCCCAAGACCATCACCCAACTATATTGCTACTATATTTACAACATCCTGAAAAACCACGGCCGTGAGATTGAGAACCCCCGTGATGTGTTACTCAGGGTTGGTCAGATGGCCTTCAGAGGAGTGTCCCAGAGGAAGATTGTGTTTACAGATGGAGATTTGATCAAGAACAATCTGCAGCCTTCCCAGTTCCTGTCCGGGTTCCTGATGGAGCTTTTGGAGAGAGAGGATTCTGCCCGGAGCGTGGTGTACACATTCCCACACCTCACCATCCAAGAGTTTGTAGCTGCAGTCGCACAATTCCTGACTCTACATCCCGGGAATATCCTGAAATTCCTCACTGAAGCCCACAATACGACAGACGGTCGATTTGATATATTTCTCCGTTTTATTGCTGGTCTCTCCTCCCCAATGACAGCTAGGGGCCTGGAGGAGTTTCTGGGCCCATTTCCTCATCAAACAACCTGCCAGGTGATTGACTGGGTGAAGGAGGAGGTTACACGCCAGAGTGGAAACACATGGAGTGGAGTTGGTAGAAGGAGCCTCCTGAACACATTGCACTACCTGTTTGAGTCTCAGAATCGTGGACTGGCTCAGGCCGCACTGGGATCAGTGGAAACACTTTCATTCAGTGGAATGACACTGACTCCGATTGACTGCACGGTCCTGTCTCATGTCATCGTACCCTGTGATACAATAAAACACCTCAACCTGGGGAACTGCCACATTCAGTGTGAAGGAATCCAGCGGCTGGGACCCGGGCTGCACAAGTGCCAGGATTTGAGGTAACTCTGAACTGTGAAATTGTTCCATTGTGTTGTTTCAATGCAAAGTGTTTTGGGTTAAACTGCGATAAATTAGACTGTGAAGAATTGTGATAAATGCCAGGGAATCGTCAGTAATTCCCCAAGGACAGGAGGGTTCTGCGGTTCCTTGTGAAGGGATGTTGGAAACTTCATCAGATCAGTGAACAACGGCCATTGGTTTAATGGTAGTAAATCACAGGAATGGCTGTGTTTCTCCCTGCCTCTGACACATCCATTGACAATGTTCCTGATCACTGTTACTGACACCCAGACCAACATTGACAGCAAAAGGTGGGTCAGAGATTCACACCCCCTTCCCAGTGAGGGATAAGAGACCGTCAGCAGACTGTCCAGTGAGAATGAAAGAAATACCATTGTGAGATTGTCCTACCCTGCCCTTCCCCATGTGTGACTATCACCATCAGCCCACCTGAATGACTTTGTTTACTCCCAGATACCCAGACTGCATGGGCACATCTCCTCTCCTAATTATGATCCTAGGTTCAGACCCATCCCTCCTGTACAATCTATTGCTGCATCCTCTCCTCTTGTAGGATCATCGTTTCCCCCTCGGGCCCTCCTGTGGGACCTCTCATCCACATTCCCCTTCCTTTCTTGGGGATCTCTTCCCCATACCCATTCCTCCTGCGGGCTCTCTCATCCCTATAACCCTTCCTTTCTTCGGTTTCTCTCTTCATCACCCTTCCGCCTTGTGGATCCCTGTTCCCCATCCCCTTTTCTCCTGTCCGATCTCTCTTCCCCTTCCCCCTTCCTCATGTGGGATCTCCCTCTCTCATCCCACTTCTTCCTGCAGGTTCGGTTTTCCTATCCCTTTCCCTCAGGTGGGACTTCCATTTACAAATCTTCCTCACTGTGGGACTTTCTCCCATCCTTCATCCCTGCCCCTCCCGACCCTCTCACATCAGTAACACTTTTCTAACCATCGGGGAATGAGACAGAATATGTGGAGTTTACAGGGTCACACCGACAGACTAAATTACTGACATTCGGTCAATACACTGGAGCTGGGCAATGAGGGACATTGACAGTGATGGGAACTCCGATCAGAGATTTACTGAAGGGTTTAGTCTTTCCTGAAATATCCGAGAGAGAGAAATTCCCTCAGACCCGCGGTTTGAATCACTTTGTTCATCAATTTGTCTGTTTGTGTTTAGACTTGGGAGGAATAAACTGGGAAATTCAGGAGTGAAACTGGTGTCTGCGGCTCTGAGGAACCCGGAGTGTAAAATACAGAAACTCGGGTAAGTACCAGACTGTGGGAGATTGTGTTTACAGTCACCGGGTGTCTGACACTGAACATTAATGTGATCAGCAATTGTGTTATGATGAACACTGGGGATTTGTACCGTCTCCTGTCTCTGTGTCCTTCACCCTCACTCTCTCTCATCTCCAGGCTGTTCAAGGTCGGTCTCACAGATTCTGGTGCCGAGGATCTCGCCTCCGCTCTCAGTACAAACCCATCACTGACGGAGCTGGACCTGAGTGGTAATAAACTGGGAGATTCAGGAGTGAAACTGGTGTCTGCGGCTCTGAGGAACCCGGAGTGTAAAATACAGAAACTGGTGTAAGTACCAGACTGTGGGAGATTGTGTTTACAGTCACTGGGTGTCTGACACTGAATATTAATGTGATCAGTAATTGTGTTACTGATAAACACTGGGGATTTGTACCGTCTCCTGTCTCTCTGTGTCCTTCACCCTCACTCTCTCTCATCTCCAGGCTGAGGGATGTCGGTCTCACAGATTCTGGTGCCGAGGATCTCGTCTCCGCTCTCAGTACAAACCCATCACTGACGGAGCTGAACATGAGTGGTAATAAACTGGGAGATTCAGGAGTGAAATTGGTGTCTGCGGCTTTAAGGAACCCGGAGTGTAAAATACAGAAACTGTGGTAAGTACCAGACTGTGGGAGATTGTGTTTACAGTCACTGGGTGTCTGACACTGAACATTAATGTGATCAGTAATTGTGTTACTGATAAACACTGGGGATTTGTACCGTCTCCAGTCTCTCTGTGTCCTTCACCCTCACTCTCTCTCATCTCCAGGCTGTTCAACGTCGGTCTGACAGATTCTGGTGTCGAGGATCTCGTCTGCGCTCTCAGTACAAACCCATCACTGACAGTACTGGACCTGGGACCAAACTCACTCACAGATCGATCTGTCCCCGCTCTCCGCCACCTCATACTGACCGTCCCGAATCTGGAGCAAATCGAGTGAGTGTTTGTGTCAATGTTCAATGTGATAAAATATCAGCGGATCTGCGGGTTTTCTGGTGGTATTTGTCTGTGAATGTTGTTGAAACATTAACCCCAGTCCCCTGCGACTGACACTGTTGTGTAATCTGTTTATTTCAATTTTATTCTTCCATCTATTTCAGGCTGGTGAACAATCTGTTCAGTGAGACCGGGAGGAAGGAACTGAGATCTCTGCAGGAAACCAGACCCGGACTGACAGTGACCGTGTGAACATCTGAATGTGTGAACATCCCCGCCCGCGGAATGGGATCATTTTGGCCGATTGTCCGCCCTCCCCTTTAACTCCCGCCCTCCCCTTACCTTTAATGTCCACTGCCAGGTTTAATTCCCAACAGTTCTAACGGAACTGGCTCCAGTCTCACGCTCTGTGACATCAGAAGCACTCCCGCAGTGATGTATTTCTGCCTGTTGTACAGCGGCACAGCTTCCGCCGGATGTGCTGGTTCAAGCCCACCTCCCCCCCCCCCCAGCCACGTGAGACGCCGGAGAATTGCACAAATAGGAACAGCCCGGGGGACGGGGCGCAGACTGGGACACCAGTGTCCCGAGGTGGAATTATCCTGGGAGAGAATCCTTTTGCTCCCTTTGCTGAGGACGGTGCATTCGGCAGTCTGGCCGATGTAATGATGTTAAATTGACAAATACCTCGGCAGTGACCCTGGATCTGCAGCGATCCCGGACACAGCCCTGAAGTGTGATTTTATAATCATCGGTTCCCCAATGCAGAGTGACAGTGAGAAACGGGACTGGTTATTCAACCGGTCACTCGTTGTCGCCGGTCAGTTAATTGTGTGTGACTGTGAGTGAGTCGGGAGCAGTTTATTTATCCCCGCACATCAGCAGCTCACACATTGTTTAATTTACATTTGTCATGATGAAATCAATAAACCGCTGTCACTTCCTGTCTTGGTGTCGGACTTGAGTTTTATTTGAGGTTTCTGCCCTGTGCACTGCAACAGTGTGTCGGAGCTCCTCACACTAACACAGTAGCATCTCAGCTCCAGGCAGAGGGAGGTCGGACTGCCAGAGTCTGGGTGGCAAGGATCGCATCTCCACCTAATCTCCATCCTGGCTAACTGATCCCCTCTTGCCACCCCGCAGACAGTTAAAATTGACGATAATATCAACGTTAATCTACAGAGGTCGCGAGTACGAGAGGGATAAGGGATGGATACCAACGTTAAACACGGAGTGAAGATCCCTCCACACTGTCCATCCCACACTCCCGGGGTCAGGCACGGAGTGAAGCTCTCTCCGAACTGTCCAATCTCACTCTCTGCGGTGGAGCAGTAGCCCAGGATGAAATTGAAGATGAGGATAATTTTGCAAAAACGAGACCACACCCCTTACCGTCCTCTCTCGCTGTCGCCACTCCTAACGGGACCCATCTCTTACCGTTCACTCACACAGACCTCGCTGTCAACCAAACGCCACCTTTTCCTATTCATTCCCACCATTCGCACTCGCAATAGACGCCACCCCTTCCCATTCACTCCCAATGGGACCCAGCCCTTCCCATTCACTCCCACCATCTGCCTCCCAATGGGACCCTTCCAGTTCATTTCCAGCCGGAATGGGGTCTTGAAAATCCTCGGGAACGCCGGAATTCTGTATTTGACTGAACTCGTCACGGGGTTTACGAAATTTGACGAGAACGCCGATGGGTTTATTTGTTACACGGAAAGTCCAGGGTCGTGTGAATGTTGGCGGCTTTGTAACACTGACGATGATTTATCTCTAGTCGGAGACAGTGGATACGATCAGACTGAAGGACCTTCGACACTCCTTCCTGAACATGGCATGGTCGGGGGGGGGGGGCTGTGAGAGAGGTTTATAGTTTTCTTGTCCCCACGCCGGGTGATTCATTGCTCCCGGTTCCCGGTGTCCACATAGCACACAGGAAGTTATACAGGACACGGTTCCCGGTCTCCATATCCCAAACTGGGAATTTTGCCAGACACGGTTCCCGATCTCTGTCTCCACACTGAGAGTTTTACCGCGCACGGTGTCGGGTCTCTGTACCGACACCGGGAATATTACCACACAAGTTTCCTGGTGTCTGTATCCTCTTCTCTCCACGACACTTGGAGTAATAGCGCACAGGATCCAAAGATGAGGATGTCGTTATGACTTTGTTCATAATAGTCCTTGCATTAAAATAGACACATTTAAAACCATCGGTCTGAGCGCGTCCCTTCTCTATCACCTGCCTACGCTCCTTCTCGCACTGTATACAATCTTACTCTACTTGTGAGCCAACCGCTTCTCCCTCTGTCTCTTCATTTCGGTTCCCACCCCCAGAAATTCTAGTTTAAGCTCTCCGGAATACCCTTAGCAAACCTCGCCGCTAGGATATTGGTCCCCTCTGGGATTCAAGTGCAACCCGTCCCTTTGTACAGGTCACTCCTGCCCCAGAAGAGGTCCCAATGATCCAGAAATCTGAATCCCTGCCCCCTGCCCCAATCCCTCAGCCACGCATTTATCCTCCACCTCATTCTATTCTAATACTCACTGTCGTGTGGCACGGACGGTAATCCCGAGAATTCTACCTTTGAGGTCCTACTTCTCAACTTCCTTCCTAACTCCCTGTAATCAGTGCTCAGGACCTCCTCCTTTTTCCTACCTATGTCATTGGTACCAATATGTACCACGGCCTCCGGCTGTTCACCTCCCCACTTCAGAGTATTGTGGACACAATCAGAAACATCCCGGACCCTGGCCTCTGGGAGGCAAACCACGATCCGAGTTTCTTTCCTGCGTCCACATAATTGCCGGTCTGACCCCCTAACTGTAGAGTCTCCTATCACTGTTGCCATCCTCTTCCTTTAAAGAGGAATAAGCTGGAACGGGGTCTTACACTGGCCATGCGTTCCTCTTGCTCTTAATGGTTCGAAACCCTGTTGCTCGTTTCAATTGTTTGTATGATTTTTATGTTTTCCTCTTGCACATTGAGCGTTTTCCTTTGATTGTTATCTTTGATCTTTATTTGTCTTTAATTGGGTTCTTTCGAGTTTCTTACTTTGTGACGACCTGTGAGCAAGCAAATCTCAAGGCTGTACAATGTATACATTCATTGAAATGAATTCAATTGAATTAACTTTATGTCTTAGATCCTTCACATACATAAGGAATAAAAATCTTTACATTACATCTCCATCTAAATGTGCAATGTGCAATCACAATAAATGTACTTGAATCTTGTATCTTGAATCTTTCTCTAGATTTTGTTAGTGGTCCGCCCCATCACATTCCTTGGCCAATATTTTAGCTGTGTTCGATAGGTTTTCCATGGCAGACCGATTCATTACTCTCAACAATCTACCATCAGCACGAGAGGGTGCACAAAATCCGTATATGTGGTTTTCCACTGATATTGTTTCGAACAGAGGTCGCCCATTCACCTCCACGTTCTCCCAAGCTGTTTCCAAGTTGATTGGTGCGACCTTTCATCGGGGTCCCATACTCCGACTATGGACAGACTATGAGAATGAACCATTCAGAGCGAACCATTGGCTGCCTCTTGTAGTGACCATTTAATCTGAGCCGCGTTCTCCCATAATTTCCTTCACCTTCCGTCATTGGGTATGACTCCGTTCAAATGTCAAATTTGAGTTTCACCCCACGCTGATCAGGAGGTCGTGGTTAATGTTCCGGCAGCAGAACAATTTGTTCAGAAGTGCAAATAAGACCTAAAACGCTCCAGAGTTTTCTGTTCCGCCCGGAAACAAGCCAGCGGCAACCGGAAGAGACGTCTGGGTCCCTCTTTCTATATGAGTCAGCGGGTCTGGCCTTCAAACTAAACATCCTCTACTCCAACTAGCATGGTGCAAAATAGCTACTCTCTTTATGGGTCCCATCAAAGTCTTCGGAAAATTAACCTGGTAACATGCAGGTTACAAATTCCTCGTTCTATGCGACTTCATCCCACCTTTCATTTATCCCCTTGGCCCAATTCCCACGCCCGACCAAGGATCGTAGACGGAGATTCCATAGACTGCTTGCTTCACGGACATTAAGGGGATATCTAACATAGTTGAGACTGGAAGGGTTACGGCCAGGAGGAACAGTGTTGTGTTCATTCCAGGGATATTGTGGATCGTGGCGTTATTTCGGAATACCATCGTGTTCAACCAGCTAGTCCTGGAGGGAAGGAATTTTGTCAGACGATGTGCACTTCTATGGAGTATTCAGCCGGCTCTGCTTTTTTGCTGCTTTTTGTATTCCCTTCGTTTTATTAACTATCACTAAAATGCATTGTAACACTTCGGAGTTTTATGTGTTAGAGTTGGCTCTTCTCTAGTTTATATTAAAGTTGAATTGTCATCGGGTACTTCCCATTAATCCTCCTCGAGACCTTGCAGGTATCCAATTTAGTATCCTTGGACGAGTGTTTCTTATCAGAATGATAATTTGTAAGCTTTTCAGAAGTCGGGGATTTTAATTAGCTGGGCCGGATTCCTTGGTGACCTGGAGCGTATTTAAGGGAGCCGTGCTAACCTGCCCGGGCTCGGGAATCCTCATCTTTGTCCAGTGAAGTTAAAGCCGAGTTATTCCCAGTTATCCCGGACCTTGTATGTTCTACTGTTTGGTTTCGTCTCTCTTGTTATCAAAATGCTTAGTTTTGTTTAACCCTTCCGTGTCTCCGTGTGATCCTGCAATTGAGTCCGAAGATTCAGCGTGACACAGAGGAGAAGGTGAGAAAGTAAGAAAGACCATAGAATAGAAAGAGAGGGATCGAACGAAGAACGGCATAAAGCTGGTCAGAGGGGAGTGGAAGTGAAATGGAATCTGTTTTAGCAGCTTCTTACCTTGTGTCCTCATGGACCGGGTATTCCAAATACCAACTCCACCGCTCTTTCCATGCCTCTTTTGGGACTCCATCCTCTATCCTACGTCCACCTCTTCAACTTTATATCCGGTGTCTCCTCCCGTCTTTCGTCCCTCAGTTTTCCTTCTATCTCCTTCCGTCTCCATCATGCTCCGACTTCCGGTTCCGGCTGTTACCCGGTGGAGCACTTCCGCTGGGCTGGGCGCTGTTCACGGGAGAGCTCGAACAATTAAAATATCTCACAAATCGCCCTAGGCCACGGCATTAAGACATACGGAATGGCAGAACTAACTCCAGGGTGTTTACTGTGGTATACGACAGTGTACTGAGAAGCACACTATTTCTGAAGAGTAGTGTAACCTGCGCCGAATAAAAAAGTCAGTCAAAACCCAATGAATGCCCGTCTAGAATTTGCTGTAATGCACAAGGTACATTTTTTATAACCTCATCCGATGACAACTGATTCGCAAATCATTCGTGTGTACATTGCACCCTGGAAATCAACTCCCGGATACCTGTTATTCCGCAAGTAAATTTCCTGAACACTTCAATTCAACCCAGGTCTCTAATTCCCTCCCAATTATCCTCAGATGCCATTGGTATTGGGATTCTGGCGATATGCATCCTCCCTATGCTAATGCTGGGGATGTCCTGTGTGTGACCGCAGGCGCCATCAGTCATTTGTAAACCACACAGTCCGATGTTGCTAGCGACTTTAACCAGGTGCCCGACCTGCTGAGTTCCTCCAGCGTGTTCTGAGTGCTGCTTTGACCCCAGCATCTGCAGATTATTTTGTGCTTACCAAGTTAAGGGCTTTCCTGTTTAAATTCTGTCAGCTTGTTGAAATTGCCACGAGAGGTGAGAACACATCAGCACTGACTTACACCAACAACCCTGGTGCCAGAAAAATCTGCCATCCGGCTTTACCTCGGATTTTCTGACTACGTGTCTGTCATACTAATTCCTGCCTACCGACTGCGGATTAAACGAGTTAAACCAGTTCAAAGGGAAATCGAGACCCTACGCGAAGGAGCAACCTCGGCATTGTTGTAGTCTTGAATACAAGGGCTGCGACGTGTTCTGGGAAGCAACTATCTATGAGCATCACACTAACTTCAATCGATGTGTTAGATCTGTGACTGTATACGCAGGGCCGTGCATTGAGGACATCACGGTTATTAAGCACAAATATTTGAGGGCGAAACGGAAGCCATGGCTGACAGCAGAAGTCGGGCACAGCTGAGAAATTCCTACCACAACGGGTCCTTCCCACTTTTCCTGTCGCTGAACACAGTCCACTGATATTCCCGTAGTCTCCGCACTCCATTCCATCCAGGATGCTGTTTATCGCCTTCAGCTCGGACTTCAATACGATCTTCCCTCGGATGCTCGTGGGTAATCTGTCAATGTTGTGGCTCGACACATCTCTGAGCAACTGGATCCTTGACTTCTTGACATCAGAACCACAGTCAGTCCGTGTAGGCAGATACATCTCCAGCACCATTACGCTGAGTACCAGCTCCCCCAGGACTGCGCGCTCAGCTCGCTGATGTTCACGTTGCTGGCGCATAACTGCATTGCAAGATCGAGTTCTATCCGAATTACCTAGTTCGCTGTACTTGGCCACTTCAACTACGACGACGACACGGCGTACAGGGAGGAGGGAGAGCGGCTGATGGACAGGAAGACTTGAGTCTCAAGGTGGACGTCCAAGGAGGTGATTCTGGCCTTTAAGAAAATGCAGGCTGACCGCGTCGCACTGCACATACACGACTCGGCCGTGGAGAGAGTTCGGAGTACCGGGTTTCTGGGTGAACACGTACAGACGATCTCACCTGGTCCCTCAACACCACGTCTTTGGTCACGAAAGCGCAGCAACGCCATTTCCCTCGGGGGTCTGAGACTACTGAGGCTCACCTTCCCCCATTCTTACCAATGTTCGTACGAGCACCATAACGTGTCTCCATACCAGCTGCATCACCATCTGGTACAGGCATTGCAAAGCATCTGACCGCAAGCCAGTACCAAGGATTGCCAAGAGAGCTGAGAGGAGAGCTGCGTATGCAAGGCCTGTAAATGATCCCTGTCGACCGTCCTTTAAACTCGCACCACCAGGCAGGAGGTACCGCAGCATCAATCCAAGGACTGTTACAATAGATCATCACGCTTGAAGCACCTGTAGCGCATACTATATTGTTTTTTCTTGTAACTTGTGTTGCAAATGCACCTTACTATTTGTTAATTCTCTAGTGGTAACTTGATGTGTAATATGTGTGAATTACGTGCACTGTGCTGTGCGCTTTGGTCAGGAGGAAAGTTGTTTCTTTCGGTGGTATACATATCTACCGCTGAATGACAATAAACTGAACTTGAATGTAAACTTTTCACATGTATAAACCTTTATATTGTGTCGAAAATTCGCCCTTCAATTCACTGCATGGTAGCTGTTATTGTATAAATGAGTCATGCAAATCGCACGATCGGAGGTCAACCTGTAACTCAATCCCTAGTTCCTGTTAATTTATGTTGTCATCTTTCGAACATATCTGTTGGATTCCGGACGACAGTTCAACTTCGGCTATCTGATATTCTGCATATTATCCATTCACCACAGCCCGTGGGCCGCCTCGATCAGATTCCAGACGATAACCTGTTATTCTTTCTGTAAGCTAGCCCACGATGAAACTATTCACGGGTAGTTCGTTCTCATGGCATCTGTGAATCGATACATGGTCTCCCCTGTCCGAACTCCACGGTGAAACTCATTCCCAATGATCTGACATTTCTGAGTCTGATATTCTAGGGATACATCCTGCTTGATCCCCGAGAACAGATTTCTTTTTAAAACGCAGACATGGATGTCTGTTATTCTATATATAATGCCCGTTCACAGTTTAATCCTCAACGGGTCTCCGCCTTACCCGTAGCCATATCTCTGTGCCAACTTGTACAGGATGAGTGTCCAGGTCATCAGGAATATCGTGAGCATGATGTGCAGGAGGTTCAGGAGCAGGGAGATGGATGTCAAAAGGAAAGCAGCGTTCGGAACAATGTGATCCAGATCTGTTTGCCGTCAGTAAATAGTGGTGGTCCGCTGGGGTCGGGATTGAAATCAACGATTTGGATGGAAGAATGGATAGCTTGGTGACCAACTTTGCAGTTGATATGAAGGTAGGTTAGAGCAAAGCAGGTGTCTGCAGAAGTACTCGGAGGGATTTGGAGAACAGGCGATGAAGTGGCAGATGAAATACAAGTAGATGTCTGAGGGGAGATTTGACAGAGGTATACCAAATGACAAACATAAAAAAAATTAGTCCTGACGAAGGGTCTCGGCCCGGAACGTTGACTGTACCTCTTCCTATAGGTGTTTCCTGGCCTGCTGTGTTCCATCGGCATTTTGTATATACCAAATGACAAGGCGTATGGAGAGTGTAAATGCAAGCAGGCTTTCCCCACTGATGTTGGGCGAGAATACAGCGAGAGATTAGAGGTGAAGGGTGAAATGTGAAATGTTTAAGGGAAACATGAGGGGAAACGTCTTCACCCAGAGGGTCGTCAGAGTGTAGACAGTGCTGCCAACGCAAACGCTAATTGAGATTTCGGTTTCAACCTTTAAGAGATGATTGGATATGTACACGGATGAGATGGAGATGGATGCCCACGGTCCAGGTGCAGGTCGATAGCAGTAGGCAGTTTAAATAATTCTTCACGGAACTGGCAGGCTGGAGACCCTGTTTCTGTGCAGTGGTTCACTGTGATTGTCTGACTGTATGTCTGGGTTAGAACATTAGTGTCTCACAGCACCGACCAGTCTAGAGGGTCCTTGATACTGTTCGAAACCTCTGTCCTTCACACACTGAAGCTTGAAGTCTGAGTGAAATGGATGGTTACAGCATAAGAAGATGGAAGCGCAGGTATGAGATGATAAAGGGACTATCACACTACAGGAATATACCTTCACTCCTTCAGTAAGGCGGTAAAGACGGTAGTTCCGGGCTGGAGGTAGGTGTGACAGTTGTCCCTGTTCAGTGAACAAATCTGTTGTTTCATCCGTGGTAATGGGGATCATTAACTCCGATACTATACAACAAAGGGGTCATTTAATCCGAATCCTATCCTCAGTCAGAGACTGGAGGTGAGAAACCATGGCAATCTTTAGAGGATTGGAGTTGTGAAGACATCATATTTTAATTGTATTGAATATTAACTAGTGGACGATGCATAACTTTCTGCGTCTCTTTGTCTTGGAATCGAAAGGCTTTATTAAATGTTGCATGATTGCAATTACAGATGCTTATTAACTATTGAACACATAAGAGCATGTCATTTTCTGCGATATTTTGAAAATATGGATGCATTGCGTATTTAAAATATAGCGCGAGGTTTGGACATAAGTGAGTTCAATTGAAAGAGAGAGAGAGAGATTACGGCCATGAATAGCTTTATGTGTGAAGAGTGTTACTTTAGTTTGTGTTGGGGGCGGAATGATTAAATTAATTTTCCTTTTCACCATACACGTGACAAAAAATTGTGTCACTTTCTGAGAAGTGATTTCCAGGAACTGATGCGAAATTCGCGGGCTGCATATCTTTCCGAAATTCTCTGAAGTTTAAGTGTATGTGAGCCTCAGCTCTCCACATTTCACTCTCCTAAACTCTTTAGAAGACGTGCTGAGGCCTGTTGCTTTGGAAGTTGTTTATTCTGTATTCTCCAATTGCCTGCGATGGTTTGGAAGGGCGACAAGTTTGAGCCCGGATGTTGGCTTTGCCCTCGCGGCGTTTTCAGTTTATATCGTTTTGTATGGTTCATTTATTATTGATTTCACAGGGAGACACGTATTTCACACCGCCCATGTGGATTGAGAGTTAGATGGATCGAAATATGACCGTATCTACACCCGATACGATAAAACCGCGATTCAGAGGTCAATTGGCATTACGATAAATTGGTGTGTACTAGAATTGGCATTTTGGAAGGCTAGTTATTTTAATGAGCAGCAGAAGCTGCTGCTGAACACTTTGAAATGCTGGTTTTAAGTTGTAGGGCTCCATGGAAAAGATGCTTTGAAGTCATTGCAGCATCGGCCCTATAACATGTAAGTGGGAGGTCAGTTTAGATAACGTGGCAGTGCAGTCAATAGCTCAGCGATCTGCTTACATCGTCAGCCCTAATTCCGTAAATTATCCAGCTGCTGCTGGGTGGTCAGATTAAATCAGTTATTTCCCTCAGTCCTATTTCTCGGAGCACTGTAACTGCAGAGTTCCAATAAAGTGTACCGAAATTTCAGTACCGAGTGTACCGAGTTCCAGTAAAGTGTACCGAAATTTCTACTCTCCTTGCGGCACACGGCTGCCCGCTGTCTTCCAGCCAGAGTTCACACTAATCATCTACCTTCTGTGAGTCAACCAGCCAGGTTTCCCTGGATCCCATGCCTCCTGAGTTTCTGAACGAGTCCACTAGGGGAACAGGTCAAATGCCTGACCAAAATTAATACACTCACATCCACTGTTCAGATTCTTCTGTTTGTTTTATTTTCACTTTTTCAAATAATCCAGTCCGACTCATAAAGGGCAATTTGCCCCTCAAAAGCCATGTTGTCTGTCCGTAATCAGACTACATTTCTGCAAATGCTCGTAAATTCTCTCTTCAGTAATCCGCTCCAAAAGTTTACCCACTACTGATGTAAGACTCGCTGGTCTATAATTCCAAGGAGTATCCCTATTATCTTTCGTCAACAAAGGAATAACATCCCTGCCCCCCACCCCCAAGTCTTCTAGTTCTCCTTCCGTGGCCAGAGAAGATACAAACATTCCGTTCCAAAGCTCAACAACATCTTTGCTCGCTTTCTCAAATTACCTGGACTATATCCCTCCGGCACTGGGGAATCAACTATCATAACGTATTCCAAGTTCCCAGCGCAGTATTTTTCTGAGCTTCGGCATGTTTGGCGTATCTGTCTTTTGACGCTGTGTTCACATTCATCAATGTGTTCAGTAAGGAGCTTCACTGCTTCCTTGGACTCCAGACACAAGTCTTCCTCCTTTCCGTCTGATCTGCCCACACTCTCTCCAGTCTCCTCCTGTTCTTCACAGTGCAACTCGCCAAGGACTTCTCGAGTCCCGTTCTAACTCTTCTAAGTCGATTGTTATTCTTTTCCTCTCTACATTGTGACTCGCCATGACCCGACCTGATCCTTTTTTCCAAAACGTAAGTATCTTTCTTTCTCCCTCTTGATGAGGTGTTCCAAATTTCTTGTCTTCCAGAGTTACTTTACGCTATTATTCTTCCCCTGCGTCAATGAGACAAGCCTCTTCGGAACCCCAAACAGTCTCCACTTATTTGTTGCTCATTTCCCTGAGTGCATCATTTCCCAGTGTACGTTCCCAAGTTCCTGCCAGGTCGCACCATCATCGCAGACCCCCAATTCAATACATCCCGTGCAAGGTAAATGTCGGGAAGTTCTGCCCTATCGCTCTGAAATGCTGACCCACGGAAAGATCTGTCACCTGACCCGTTTTCTTTTCTAATATTAGATCCGGTTTGGACTGTTCGCTAGTCTGTTTTTCTTTTTATAGTGACGTGAATCCTTCCTGCACATAATTGCCGAATTCTGTCATACCTAAAACATTTTACTCTGGGCAGGTGCCAAAGAGTAGTACGGAAGTTTCAGTTACCCGTGCCAATAACATGGCACATGTCCACATTCCGCTTCCCGATCGGTTCCTCACTGTTCCCGTTGCGTTTCCTTTTGTTAGCCTGTTGGACGGCTGTACAGGATACTCCAAATGGGGTGATCGCGCCCTTCATGTTTCTGTGTTCATCTCACAGTCTACTAACGCTCCCTTTCTGCAGCTGCGATAGCTACCCCGGTTTGCCATCGCACTCCTTTTGCGCTCTTTTCGAAACATAGAAAACCTACAGCACAATACAGTCTCCTCGGCCCACAAAGTTGTGCCGAACATGTCCCTACCTTAAAAATTACTAAGGTTACCCATAGCTCCCTGTTTTTCTAAGCTGCCTGTACCTATCCAAAAGTCTCTTTACAGACCCATCGTATCAGCCTCCACCACCGCTGCTGGCAGACCATTCCACGCACTCACCACTCTCGGCGTAAAAAAATCCCTACCTCCTCTGTACCTACTCCCAAGCACCTTAATCCTGTGCCCTCTAGCGGCAGAGATTTTTGCTCTGTGAAAAAGCCCCTGACTATCCAAACGATCAATGCCTCTCATCATCTTATACACCTCTATCAGGTCACCTCTCATCCTCCGTCACTCCAAGGAGAAAAGGACGAGTTCAATCAACCCTTTTTCAAATGGCATGCTCCCTAATCCAGACAACATCCTTGTAAATCTCCTCTGAACCCTTTCTATGATTTCCTCATCCTTCCTGTAGTGATGCGACCAGAACTGAGCACAGTACTCCAAGTGGGGTCTGACCAGGGACCTACGTAGCTGCAACATTATCCCTCGGCTCCTAAATTCAATTCCACGATTGATGAAGGCCAATACACCGTATACCTTCTTAACCACAGAGTCAACCTGCGCAGCTGCTTTGAGCGTCCTATGGACTCGGACTCCAAGATTGCTCTGATCCTCCACACTGCCAAGCGTCTTAAAATTAATACTATATTCTGCCATCATATTTTACCTACGAAATAGCCGGCCGTGTCCATTTTGAAACATCTAAAACCGAGAACGTCCTGAAGCCATTCCTGCCTTTGTGACAGTTGAGTGTCTGTGACAGTTTGGAACATATTTCAAACATTGTAACAATCACGCCAGCAGTATTGAACACTTGTATTGCAGCATACTTGTTTGAAGTTAGCGGTCTTCCGCCATTTCTGCAATTTGCTGATGTCCAGGCATATGATTGTTTAAATGTATGACATGCTTGCCAACCCTGTTCATTGTGAAACGGCTTTATTTGAAAACTCCGCTGAATTGCCATTGGAGGTGGGTGTTATCTACACAGATGGCCATTTAATGTAAACACATACGTCATTCAATTCCTCAGCTCTTCTCTGAATTTCCTCTGTGTCAGTGTATAGATACAAGTATTGGTGCACATGCTGAGTATTACCAACATTAACCCAAATTGCTGTAGGATGTATACCGGGGAACTCAAATATCTGTCCTGGTAAAAATAGTTTTGCAGTTGCCATTTCAGAGAATGGGCTACATAGGGCATCGACAATGATATGAAATTAACTGATATGGAAAACAGCAAAATCATCGATTTTCTGCGGTTTTCCACCTCGGCATCTTTCTGATTGTCGCTGCTGTGCCGAAGCATTCTGCGGACTCGATTTGCCACAACGATATATCTTACGGTTAACCCGTTAAACACCAGGATTAAGCCGATTGGTAGCAACGGTTTTAAAATACTGTCCAGTAATTCGTATGCTCTCCACACGGGTGAAGTAGCGTATTCAGATGTGCCGGTGCACCGCCACGGCGTGTTGTCAATGATGACGTAAGGTTCAATGACAAAGTAAGCCGGGACACATCTCCCGCAGCTCACTATAACCACGGTCACGATAACCACCGTTGCTGTTCTCTCGGTGCAGTATCGCTCCCGCAGCTTTCGGCAACATATTGCGATGAAGCGATCGAAGGTAAAACTGACCGTGAACCAAACAGAACAGTCCGTCATTATGACCCGAAATACAAGTGTCAGAGCACATACAGGAGTGATGAGCAGGGATCTGGAATAAATGTAGATATTGTTGGTCTGTTCCACTAAAGCAACAACGATAACCACCATCAGATCCGCTGTTGCCATTCCAACCAGGTAACGGGTGATGCATTTGGAGAGTCCGCATTTTCCCCGAGAAAGGATCACAATCGCTGTTAAGTTAACTGCAAGAAATTTGGAAACAAAATAGAAATATGGTCAGTTCCCTGAATGCCCCCATTCTACCGATGCTACGCAGGATATGGTCTGTTTGGAAGTAGAAAGCGGGAATCCAGTGTGTACGGTCTCCGTCGCTGCACTCCGGCTGGAGGACAATGACGGATGTGAGTGTCGGTGGACTGGCGACCTTCCTAAAGTTTACAGCGAGGCATCCGAGTTCCGCGACTCACGTACCGGTGAGCAGTCGATCGCTCCTGTAAACAACACCATTTCCATTATTAGAGGTGAAATAGCTGAAGGGATTGTTTGGAGCGGTGTCAAAGTGGAGTCAAGGAGATATGAAGCACGACTTCTCATTTACTGACTTACAGAAGAACAGACCTACGTGTCGAACATCGACTGGACCGTCATTTAAAAAAGCTGCTTCGTTGTTATAAGGTCGAAATGTCTGCACCGATAGAGACTCGGACCTAGAAAACCAGAGACCAGCATCACTTCAGAAAACCCAGCGAGGTGAAATTGTGAAATTGTGAAACAGTGACAATATCGACACCGACTTAATTGACAAAGGAAGAAAACACTGCGATCGAAGTATGGAAAATGAAAATAAAACAATCAAATGCCTGAATCCTCCATTCGGGAAGCACGTTTCAGCCGACGGTCGCATCTGTGCTCAGTAACAGTGCGGATCCCGCAGCAGAGTAACAGCAAGACGACGGCACCGTACATAAAGTAACCAGCTCCGGCATCTTACCGGGAACACCAACCGCTACAAGTGTGGGATAGAAAATGGCCGCGATGTGGTAAATCGCCGGATATCCCATATTCCGTCAAAAGCAGCGTTCAGTTGTACGGAACGTTTCAGCTGCTCAGATGGACTGGGCATCGGTTTAGCAGACTTTTACTGAGGTGAGAGCAATTCCACTGAGGCAATTAGCGTGGCTATCACGTCAGGGACATTAGTGACAACCAACTGCACAAACACTTACGCTAAAGTATTTTTACTCCCTGTCCCCGTGTCATGAATTTGATTCTTTAAGGGATATTGCAAACTCTTTACTTCAAAACAAAATATGATGCAGGTTTACAAAGTTACTTTCCATGAGACCTGGCTTCAGCTAATTACATGGGGTATTTCTACATCTGTGTTGCTTTTAAGGTAGGCATTTATCATGAAGTCATTTATTTTGTAACATTTGACAAAGCACATTCGCTTCTGAAATTGAGGGAAGGTGTTTGTTCTGGCAGGTGAAATGGAGAACGCACATTTATTACAGGGGAACATTCGCTCATTCTTTTCTTTCGCTCGTTCCAGTCATTTCTGCGGTTTGAATGATGGAAATCACAGTGACAGCTGATATGTGTTACAATAAAATACACTGCACTTATACTCCTCCAAACAATTTAAAAGATCCGCAGCGATATTCCAGAGACCTGCGATCAAAAAGGGAGCGTGTCTTCGGGAAGTTAGCGAGGGCTGTGGACAGTTTGAAGAGCAATGTTTTCCAGCGCATACATGGGCCGTTCGGCAGGAACCTGATCTCTGCCAGTCAATGACTTGACCCTGCCACACCCGCGATGTGCGATGCAGTCTATTTAACTTTAAAGATATTCTCAAACCTGCCACAATTCTACCACTGTTTCTCTATCCATTCTCTGTTTGAACAAATATAGCAAGTACAATCTCTGAACAATCCGCAGGTTCCCAGGCTGTTCTACTATTTACCATTAAGTTTTCTTTTTTTTTCTCCTGATTTACTGTCAGGTATATTACCTTTCGAGCGTCACTATAAGAAAGTGCAGAACAGCGGATGTGGTCAAGCTCACCTGTCAATCACCCTTCCTTCTGCTCTTGCAGTGCGCCGCTCCGTGCCTATTGTACCGAATGCGTACCGATGAGCGGCCCTCCCCTTATTGGAGAGAGTCTCATCACTCTGTTTCCATTGTGGAACTCGTACTAATGTGTGGCCCTCGGCGTCTCGAGAAAGTATCACCTCTGCCTTCAAATTCATCCTTCCAAAGTGAATCACTTCGCAACGTTCCGGGTTGAACTCCATCTGTAACTTCTCAGCGCTGCTCTGCGTCCTGTCACTGTCCTGTTGTAATCTGTGACAAACTTCTATACTCTTCATAATTCCACCAACCTCCCTCCACATCATTGCAAATACAATAAACCACCCGCCCACCTCCTCATCCAAATCATTCATAGATACACAAAAAGCCGGGGGTCTCAGAACAGATCCCTGCAGGACTCCACTGGTCACCGACATCCAGAGAGAAAACGCTTCATCCACAACTATCCTCTGCATTCTGTGAGCGTCAGTTCTGAATCAACCAGCCAGCTTTCCCTGGATACCAAACCTTCTGACGTTATGAATGGTCCTAATAAGGCCCAAATAAGGCCCAAATAAGGCCTTATTAAAATCCATTTATAACAGACCAATTATCCCCCAGTTTATTTGCAGAAGACCACATAATAAACACGTTCTCCCATCTGTTTCTCTCTTTCATTGTCTCCGCCTTGTCTTGGGCGAGTGCAAAGATGTGAACTATCATTGTCCTCCGGGTACAAACTGGAAGTGGTTGTCCAACTCACTGAGGGGACAACTGCTCCTTCATCCCCATCACCGTCGATTCCCTGAAACATAAATCTAAGAGGATCATCTCATCTCGGTCCACAACATCCCATTGACAACATGTTTTCTGGAACTGAGCTACGAGAGGACATTGACTATCTCCAAGGGGTTTGAGTTGGTTAATATGATATCAACCCAAATTATACGGAGAAGTCTGGATTGGATATACTGATGGACCGGCTCTGTCCGGACAAATCGCGAAGGTGTGAAGAGGCTCGGCTGATGCAGTGATATCATAACCTTCTGTCCTATTTCAAACGCCCGCGGTGTTGTTCGCACCTCGAAACAAGCTTTGCTCTGCCGTTTCTTCCGTCACGTATTATGGGCGGCATTATAATGGGCCTCCTTAATAGAGTCAATTAATTGCTGCTTGAATTTGTCCTTTCCAATGCTATCGTACTCGGTCTGTGATAAATCTAGCCAAGCAGGAAAACTAACCCTTTTACTTATTCTCCTGATCGTCAACTTAAAACGTGTAAATGCAGGAGAGGATGCTTCTGTGCTGAGGACTATCATAAGAACAGAGGGTAAGACAGTGACCCATGAGCCGTTTAGTCATTTTAGACAACATTGTCTTTAAAGTCCAGTTCATCCGTTCAACAATCGCAGTGTTGTGGTCGATTGGGGAAAAAGAGCCTCTGTTTTACCCCAAACAGTTTCATTAGATTTTGTGTCACCTGTGCGGTGTAGCGGGGACCATGATCTGATTCTAGAGTCCTTGGCAATCCCCATGGGGTAACGACTCTCTCGGACAAAATCCTGGCTGTAACGCCAGCGGTTTTCATTGTCTAGTTGAGAAAGCATCGATCCACTTGGTGAACGCATCCACTACCTCGAGGATATATTTCAGTCCTCCAGGGGATGGAGGTGAAGATCCAACAAAATAAACCTACAAATTAACACATGGTCCTTCTACTCGGCGGGCCTTAAAACTGCTTCTCCAGCCGATTTACCTGGGTTATTACCGGGCACAAATCAAACAATTATTACAATTATGTGGTACATCTCCTCGCAATTTCGGCCACCAACACACGTTCTACAGCTGTTCCACAGCTCTATCTGATTTGATGCCCACCAATGTGATGGTGCCAATACATCACCTGGTTTATTTCCCATTCTGGCACCACAAATTTACCATTATTAAGTACAATCCGATTCCGTACCTGTATCCCTCGATATTTCTAAAACTCTTCAGATTTATCTCTTCCGTTTACCTTTGTCAAATCCTGATCCTTTTGCTGTGTCATGACTAAGTCTATACGTTTACAGTTTGATGGTTTCTCTGTCACCCCTGCCTCTACACCTGGATTCCTTTTCACCACCCAGCCTGATTCTAGTTTGGCTAACACACCAGCCTTCTTGCTCTCTTCCGGGAGAATCTGTAACTGAAGCTTCACCTTTTTGTTTAATCCGTAAGTGTTTCCACTTCCCTTCTCAAATATTTACTTCAACATGGGAGCTGATGGTACTGGTTGCCCATCTTTTGAGATATAACCTCTAGTTTCCCATAACGGTTAATATTGAATCAAAGCACACGCGTATGCAGTGAATGAAGGGAGATAGGTCATGTACCGTCATCAGAGTTTAATCTCATTCGGTATCTTGTTCAGCGCAGAAGTAGTGAGCCAAAGGGCTTGTTCCTGGGTTCTACTGTTCTCAGGATTCCCCACATCTCCAACTGATGTGTTCAGAGTGTAATATCAAGCTATTAATCATCAGCTGCCCATTCTCCTCCATTCATCTCGGTCTTCAGCACTGACGAGTGCAATATAGGACACGGTATCTTGCAACACAGAGTCAAACTCTTCCGTCCACCCTGTCCCTGACGAGCGGAACATTCCCGGCTGAGCTGTGACGTAACCAGTGACGCCAAATTCCCGGGAAGTCATCAATCATCCGGATGCTGCAACGTGGAACTTGCATTATTCCCAATGTGAAACTTGACCTTCCCTCGCATTCCTATTCACAAACTCTCTCAGTGCTGCACAGAGCAACATAGACACAAGTCTGAAGTTATCATGAGAAACTCGACATGAATGCTATATTATTTATGAGTGGGACATAACTCGAATAGATTCATGGTGTAGTACACATTAAGAAATATATGACAGAATCGGCAAACATAAGAGAGCAGGTACACGGTCAAGGTAGCAATTTAGAATGGCTGAGATGAAAGGTATTCATATCAACGATGCTGGAACAGGAAACGCTCTGCCTCGGTTGGTTTTATTTCGATCAAATTATAAATTTAATTACTTATTTATATTAATTAATGAATTTATTTAATTTGATTATCTTCATTCAACATTTAGGAGGTGTTTTTTCAAACCACAAGAAGTTACAGATCACGTGCTGTTCAATTGGCTCCATGTAGTAGAGTAAGGAATAGCGTGCAGAATGATGTCGGGCCGAATGGCCTGTTTGCCATATGACTCTAAGACGCTGAATGTCCTGTTCGATCCACCCGTCGTCATTCCATCGGTGCACCGTCCGCCTCACAATTATAACATAGACCGACCTGCAGGAGACTCTTGCTCCAAAAATAGCACAGAAAATACAAAATCTATTTTAAGATTATTTTAAGATTGTTCCGTGTAAGCGGAACAAGTGCTACACATGTCCTTACACTTCCTCCCTTACCACCATTCAGGGCCCCAAACAGTCCTTCCAGGTGAGGCGACACTTCACCTGTGAGTCGGCTGGGGTGATATACTGCGTCCGGTGCTCCCGACGTGGCCTCGTATGTATCGGCGAGACCCGACGCAGACTGGGAGACCGCTTTGCTGAACACCTACGCTCTGTCCGCCGGGGAAGGCGGGATCTCCCAATAGCCGCGCATTTTTGTTCTGCATCCCATTCCCATTCTAATATGTCTATCCACGGCCTCCTCTACTGTAAAGATGAAGCCACACTCGGGTTGGAGGAACAACACCTTATGTTCTGTCTGGGTAGCCTCCAACCTGATGGCATGAACATCGACTTCTCTAACTTCTGCTAATGCCCCGCCTCCCCCTCGTGCCCCATCTGTTACTTATTTTTATGCACACATTCTTTCTCTCACTCTCCTTTTTCTCCCTCTGTCCCTCTGAATATACCCCTTGCCCATCCTGTGGGATCCCTCCCCCTGTCTTTCTTCCCTGACCTCCTGCCCCATGATCCTCTCATATCCCCTTTGCCAATCACCTGTCCAGCTCTTGGCTCCATCCCTCCCCCTCCTGTCTTCTCCTATCATTTGAAGGGATGTTGAGTTGAAGGGATTGTTTGCAGCGGTGACAAAATGGAATCAAAACATACAAAGCACAATTTATCATTTATTGACTTATATAAGAGCAGCCCTACGTGTCGAAAATGGACTGGACAGTCATTTATATCAGCTGCCACGTTGTTATAAGGAGGAAGTGTCTACACTGATAGAGACTCGGACCTAGAAAAGCAGAGACCAGCATCACTTCAGAAAGCCCAGCGAGGTGAGATTGTGAAACAGTGACAATATCGGCACCAACGTAACTGACAGAAAAAATCACATCGATTAAAGTACGAAAATGAAAATAAAACAATCAGATGCCTGAACCCTCCATTCCGGAAACACGTTTCAGCCGACGGTAGCATCTGTGCTCAGTAACAGTGCGGATCCCGCAGCAGAGTAACAGCAAGACGACGGCACCGTACATAAAGTAACCAGCTCCGGCATCTTACCGGGGACACCAACCGCTACAAGTGTGGGATAGAAAATGCCCGCGATGTAGTAAATCGCCGGATATCCCATATTCCGTCAGAAGCAGCGTTCAGTTGTACGGAGCGTTTCAGCTGCTCAGATGGACTGGGGATCGGTTTAGCAGACTTTTATTGAGGTGAGAGCAATTCCACTGAGGCAATTAGCGTGGCTATCACGTCAGGGACATTAGTGACGACCAACTGCATAAACACTTATGCAAAACTATTTTTACCCACTGTTCCCGTGTCATGAATTTGACTCCTGAATGGATATTGCAACAATGTACTTTAAAACAAAATATGATGTGAGATTTCCATGTTATTTTCCATGATACCTGGCTTCAGCTATTTAAATAGGATATTTTTTATACGTGTGCTGCTTTTAAAGTAGACATTCTTCTTGAAGCCGACTTCTTTTGTAATATTTGACCGTGCACATTCGCTTCTGAAATTGAGTTAAGGAGTTTGTTCCGTCGGGGGAATGGAGCAAACTTCTTTATTACAGGAGAACATTCTTTCATTCTTTTCTTTCGTTCGGTCCCGTCATCCCGGGCGGTTTGAGAGTTGGAAATGAGAGTGACAGCTGACATGTGTTACAATCAAATACACTGCACATATTTCTCCAAACAGTTTAAAAGATCCACAGCGATATTCCAGAGACCTGTGATCAAAAAGGGAACGTGCCCTCAGGAGATTCGCGAGAGCTGTGGGCAGTTTGAAGAACAATGTTTTCCAGCGCACATGGGCCGTTCGGCAGTAACCTGACCTCTACCGGTGAATGATCTGACCACCCCATACCCGTGACCTGCGATGCAGTCTATTTAACTTTAAACATATTCTCAAACCTGCCACAATTCTGCCACTATTTCTCCACCCATTCGCTCTTTGAATAAAAGTAGCAAGTGAAATCTGTGAAATATCCGCAGGTTCCCAGGCTGTTCTGTTACTTGCCGTTAAGTTTTTTTTCTCCTGATTTACTGTCAGGTATATTGCCTTTCGAGCGTCACTATAAGAATGTGCAGAACAGCGGATGGGTTCAAGCTCACCTGTCAATCACACTTCTTCCTGCTCTTTCAGTGCACCGCTCCGTGTCTATTGGGATACTCGTACCGATGAGCGGCCCTCGTCTTATCGGAGGAAGTCTCATCACTCAGTTTCCCTTCTGCAACTCGTATTGTTGTGTGGCTCTCGGTTGACTCGAGAAAGTATCACCTCTGCCTTCAGATTCATCCTTCCAAAGTGAATCATTTCGTACCTTTCCGGGTTGAACTCCATCTGTAACTTCTCAGCGCTGCCCTGCGTCCTGTCACTGTCCTGTTGTCATCTGTGACAAACTTCAATACTCTCCATAATTCCACCAACCTCCACATCATTGAAAATACAATAAACCACCCTTCCACCTCCTCATCCAAATAAAAACTCAAAAAGCTGGTGCTCTCAGAGCAGATCTCTGCAGGACACCACTGGTCACCGACACCCAGAGAGAAAACGCTCCGTCCACAACTATCCTCTGCCTTCTGTGAGCTTCAGTTCTGAATCCACCAGCAAACTTTCCCTGGATACCAAACCTTCTGATGTTATAATTGGTCCTACCATGGATATCTTTAACGCCTTGTTAAAATCCATTCATGTCAGATCAATTATCAGCCACTTTATTTCCAGAACACCACCAAATAAACACGTTCTCCCATCTGTTTCTCTCTTCCATTGTCTCTGCTTTGGCTCGGGCGAGAACAAAGATGTGAACTGTCCTGATCCTCCGGGTACAAACTGGAAGTGGATGCTGATGAGGAAGAAGGAGTAGTTGTCCCCACAGTGAGTTGGACAACTCACTGTGGGGACAACTACTCCTTCTTCCTCATCAGCATCGATTGCCTGAAACATAAATCTAAGAGGATCATCTCATCTCGGAACAGAGCATCTCATTGACAACATGTTTTCAGGATCTTAGCTACTGGAGGATATTGACTATCTCCAAGAGGTTTGAGTTGTTTAATAAGATACCAACCCAACTTATATGGAGAAGTCTGGATTCGATATACTGATGGACTGGCTCTGTCCCGACAAATCGCGAAGGTGTAAAGGGGCTCGGCTGATGTAGTAACATCACAACCTTCTGTCCTGTTTCCAACACCCGCGGTTTTGCTCGCACCTGGAAACAAGCTTCGCTCTGCTGTTTCTTCCTTCACGTATTATGGGGAGCATCATAATGGGCCTCCGTAATAGAGTCAATTAATTGCTGCTTGTATTTGTCCTTTCCAACGCTATTGTACTCGGTCTGTGATAAATCTAGCCAAGCAGGAAAACTAACCCTTTTATTTATTCTCCCGATCGTCAATTTAAAACGTGTAAATGCAGGAGAGGATGCTTCTGTGCTGAGGACTATCATAAGAACAGAGGGTAAGACAGTGACCCATGAGCCGTTTAGTCATTTTAGACAACATTGTCTTTAAAGTCCAGTTCATCCGTTCAACAATCGCACTGTTGTGGTCGATTGGGGAAAAAGAGCCTCTGTTTTGCCCCAAACAGTTTCATTAGATTTTGTGTCACCTGTGCGGTGTAGCGGGGACTATGATCTGATTCTAGAGTCCTTGGCAATCCCCATGGGGTAACGACTCTCTCGGACAAAATCCTGGCTGTAACGCCAGCGGTTTTCATTGTCTAGTTGAGAAAGCATCGATCCACTTGGTGAACGCAACCACTACCTCGAGGATATATTTCAGTCCTCCAGGGGATGGAGGTGAAGATCCAACAAAATAAACCTACAAATTAACACATGGTCCTTCTACTGGGCGGGCCTTAAAACTGCTTCTCCAGCCGATTTACCTGGGTTATTACCGGGCACAAATCAAACAATTATTACAATTATGTGGTACATCTCCTCGCAATTTCGGCCACCAACACACGTTCTACAGCTGTTCCATAGCTCTATCTGATTTGATGCCCAACAATGTGATGGTGCCAATACATCACCTGGTTTATTTCCCATTCTGGCACCACAAATTTACCATTATTAAGTACAATCCGATTCCGTACCTGTATCCCTCGATATTTCTAAAACTCTTCAGATTCCTCTCTTCCTTTTACCTTTGTCAAATCCTGATCCTTTTGCTGTGTCATGACTAAGTCTATATGTTTACAGTTTGATGGTTTCTCTGTCACCCCTGCCTCTACACCTGGATTCTTTTTCACCACCCAGCCTGATTCTGGCTTGGCTAAATCGCTAGCCTTCCTGCTCCCTTCCGGGAGGATCTGTAACTGAAGCTTCACCTTTTTGTTTAATCCGTAAGTGTTTCCACTTCCCTTCTCAAATATTTACTTCAACATGGGAGCTGATGGTACTGGTTTCCCATCTTTTGAGATATAACCTCTAGCTTTCCATATCGGTAAGTATTCAATCAAAGCACACGCGTATGCAGTGAATGAAGGGAGATGGGTCATGTACAGTCATCAGAATTTAATCTCATTCGGTATCTTGTTCAACGCAGAAGTAGTGAGCCAAAGGGCTTGTTCCTGTGTTCTACTGTTCTCAGGATCCCCACATCTCCAACTGATGTGCTCAGAGTGTAATAGCAATCTATTAATCATCAGCTGCCCATTCTCCTCCATTCATCTCGGTCTTCAGCACTGACGAGTGCAATATAGTACACGGTGTCTTGCAACACAGAGGCAAACTCTTCCGTCCACCCTGTCCCTGAGGAGCGGAACATTCCCGGCTGAGCTGTGACGTAACCAGTGACGCCAAATTCCCGGGAAGTCATCAATCACCCGGATGCTGCAACGTGGAACTTGCATTATTCCAGATGTGAAACTTGACCTTCCCTCGCATTCCCATTCACAAACTCTCTCAGTGCTGCACAGAGCAATATAGACACAAGACTGAAGTTATCATGAGAAACTCGACATGAATGCTATATTATTTATGAGTGGGACATAACTCGAATAGATTCATAGTGTAGTACACATTAAGAAATATATGACAGAATCGGCAAACATAAGAGAGCAGGTACACGGTCAAGGTAGCAATTTAGAATGGCTGAGATGAAATGTATTCATATCAATGATGCTGGAACAGGAAACGCTCTGCCTCGGTTGGTTTTATTTCGATCAAATTATAAATTTAATTACTTATTTATATTAATTAATGAATTTATTTAATTTGATTATCTTCATTCAACATTTAGGAGGTGTTTTTTCAAACCACAAGAAGTTACAGATCACGTGCTGTTCAATTGGCTCCATGTAGTAGAGTAACGAATAGCGTGTAGAATGATGTCGGGCCGAATGGCCTGTTTGCCATATGACTCTGAGACGCTGAATGTCCTGCTCGATCCACCCGTCGTCATTCCATCGGTGCACTGTCCGTCTCACAATTATAACATAAACCGACCTGCAGGAGACTCTTGCTCCAAAAATAGCACAGAAAATACAAAATCTATTTTAAGATTATTTTAAGATTGTTCCGTGTAAGCGGAACAAGTGCTACACATGCCCTTACACTTCCTCCCTTACCACCATTCAGGGCCCCAAACAGTCCTTCCAGGTGAGGCGACACTTCACCTGTGAGTCGGCTGGGGTGATATACTGCGTCCGGTGCTCCCGACGTGGCCTCGTATGTATAGGCGAGAACCGACGCAGACTGGGAGACCGCTTTGCTGAACACCTACGCTCCGTCCGCCGGGGAAGGCGGGATCTCCCAGTGGCCGCGCATTTTAGTTCCGCATCCCATTCCCATTCTAATATGTCTATCCACGGCCTCCTCTACTGTAAAGATGAAGCCGCACTCGGGTTGGAGGAACAATACCTTATGTTCCGTCTGGGTAGCCTCCAACCTGATGGCGTGAACATCGACTTCTCTAACTTCCGCTAATGCCCCGCCTCCCTCTCGTGCCCCATCTGTTACTTATTTTTATACACACATTCTTTCCCTCACTCTCCTTTTTCTCCCTCTGTCCCTCTGAATATACCCCTTGCCCATCCTGTGGGATCCCTCCCCCTGTCTTTCTTCCCGGACCTCCTGTCCCATGATCCTCTCATATCCCCTTTGCCAATCACCTGTCCAGATCTTGGCTCCATCCCTCCCCCTCCTGTCTTCTCCTATCATTTTGGATCTCGCCCTCCCCCTCCCACTTTCAAATCTCTTACTCACTCTTCCTTCAGTTAGTCCTGACGAAGGGTCTCGGCCTGAAACGTCGACTGTACATCTTCCTAGAGATGATACCTGGCCTGCTGCTTCGCCAGCAACTTTGATGTGTGTTGCTTAAGATTATTTACTAGGTTTGAGAAACAGTGGAAAAGAAGGAGAAAAATACACTCGCTCACACCGACTCAGTTCTCAGAGGTACAGACAGAGACGGCGCACTTAACGGTGGAGCCGAGGTAGACAAATACAAAAGGAAACCCACACTCTCACACTGTAGCAGAGACTGACAGATACAGAATGAAACCCACACTCTCACACTGTAGCAGAGACTGACAGATACAGAATGAAATCCACACTCTCACACTGTAACAGAGACTGACAGATACAGAATGAAACCCACACCCTCACACTGTAACAGAGACTGACGGATACAGAATGAAACCCACACTCTCACAGTGTAACAGAGACTGACAGATACAGAATGAAACCCACGCTCTCACACTGTAGCAGAGACTGACAGATAAGGAATGAAACCCACACTCTCACACTGTAACAGAGACTGACAGATACAGAATGAAACCCACACTCTCACACTGTAACAGAGACTGACAGATACAGAATGAAACCCACACTCTCACACTGCAACAGAGACTGACAGATACAGAATGAAACCCACACTCTCACACTGCAACGGCGACTGGTATGTACAGTATGAAATGCACACTCTCACAATGAACCAGAGAGTGAGAACTAAAGAACCCCACACTCTCAGTCTGTACCAGGGACTGATATCTATAAAATGATCCCCACACTCTCACATTGCACCGGGGACCGGTGGGTACAGAATGAACCATCTCTCCACACTCTACCGGCGACAGGCAGGTGGAGAATGAAACCCACACTCTTATATTTTCCGACTGAATGTCTCCGGTTTGTCGATTGTCTCTGCCCTGCTGTCGTTCTCTCTCACTAATTCTGCATTTTATGTAGAACTGCATATTAACCCTTTCTTCATTGTCACCTTGAAACCGACTGCATGCTCAGTCCTTTCCTCTCTCCGGCAGACTGGACTAATACTCTCTCCTGCCAATTTACTGTTCTTCTTCATTTATTCTGCTGTGAATAATTCTTGTTTCTACAACATGGCCTGGCAGCGCTTTCAATGTCGCTTTTGTTTCATCAATCCCTTCATCGATATGCTGACTCCTCCGTGAAACATCGTGTTCAACGCGTTCCGACTGGGAAGAGAAGGGCATGAACTGGGAGATCGACAAAGAATTTAATACATGTACCGACGTTCGTTTGCCTGCGCACGCGCCTGTGTGTGTGTGTGTGTGTGTGTGTGTGTGTGTGAGTGTGAGTGTGAGTGTGTGTGTGTGAGTGTGAGTGTGAGTGTGAGTGTGTGTGTGTGTGAGTGTGTGTGTGAGAGTGTGAGTGTGAGTGTGTGAGTGTGTGTGTGTGTGTCTGCTAATAATGGTTTTTAATATGGGTTTATATCATGTAACCATATATATAACATATAACCATTACAGCACGGAAACAGGCCACCTCGGCCCTTCTAGTCCATACGGAACTCCTACTCTCACCTGCTCCCACCTACCTGCACTCAGCCCACAACCCTCCAATCCTTTCCTGTCCACATATCTATCCAATTTAACTTTGAACTACAACATTGAACCTGCCTCAACCACTTCTGCTGGAAGCTCGTTCCACACAGCTACCACTCTCTGAGTAAAGAAGTTCCCCCTCATGTTACCCCTAAACTTTTGCCCTTTAACTCTCAACTCATGTCCGCTTGTTTGAACCTCCCCCACTCTCAATGGAAAAAGCCTATCCACGTCAACTCTATCTGCCCCCCTCATAATTTTAAAAACTTCTATCAAGTCCCCGCTCAACCTTTTACGTTCCAAAGAATAAGGGCCCAACTTGTTCAACCTTTCTCTGTAACTTAGGTGATGAAAACCTTGACATTATGTAACATTAGGAAACATTCTAGAAAACCTTCTCTGTACTCTCTCTATTTTGTTGCCATCTTTCCTATAATTCGGTGACCAAAACTGCACACAATACTACAAATTTGGCCTGACCAATGCCCTGTACAATTTCATCATTACATCCCAACTCCTGTACTCAATGTTCTGATTTATAAAGGCCAGCATACCAAAAGCTTTCGTCACCACCCTGTCCACATGAGATTCCAACTTCAGGGAACTATGCACCATTATTCCTAGATCTCTCTGTTCCACTGCATTCTTCAATACCCTACCATTTACCATGTATCTCCTTTTTCTCCCTCTGTCCCTCTGACTGTACCCCTTGCCCATCCTCTGGGGTTTTCCCACCCTCCACCCTTTTCTTCCCCCTGGGCCTCCTGTCCCATGATCCTCTCATATCCCTTTTGCCAATCACCTGTCCAGCTCTTGGCTCCATCCCTCCCCCTCCCTACTTGATCTCACGGGATCGTTTGCGGGGTTTTATTAGGTGAACCGTCTGTTGAATCCGCTACTTCCTTTCTTCCTCATTTTGACCCTCAATGCTCTGACCGTCAGACAGATTCTGGCGGCGAGCAGAGTCCGCAGGGGACTGAAGGGACTGGGAAATTGCGGGAAACAGCGAGATCCGGAGATGGAGAGTCGGAGACAATCCATCATTCTGCTCTTCAGCCTGTCGGCGAGTTTCCTTCTCTGTTGGGCGACAACCACTCTGGTCTTCATTCTCAAGCGATGCCTCTACACGGACCTGGAAATGTCTATTCGGCTTTTTCAGGCACAGTTTTGGGGTTCTGTGATTCAGAATTTCAGCAGCTGCACGAATACATTTATTTACAGAGTGACCCAGACAAAATTCAGAGAGCAGTTGAAAGTTCTTCTGCTCTCCCCCGCTAATTTAGTTTTGAAATGTTTTAGAAAACTATTCCGCTCAGATGAAAGCGTCGAATAAATTTCCAGTTATGGAAATAAACCAAAAACTGCTTGGCGAGCAAATTAATAAATTAAACTCCCTGAAAGCGTTTCTGTTTTCAAGCAGTACCTGTGTTTCTAACAGATCTGCTTTCCCTTTATTTCAGTAAAATCATCTCCTTCCCTGTTACATTGTTTGGTAATTTTCCTTCTGTAAAATGTATTTTACCTCGCACATTAACTCACCCGGGTATCCAATACTGAGAACACAGCGATCCATTCTCTAATTGTGCATTACCTCCACCTTTGGAGCGATAATGCAATGGCAGCCGATCCCGACACCCATTCCCTTTCCCCCTTGTTCCGTGTTTTCCCTGTAATTAATGTTCCAGTTTGCCCGCTGTACCAGCATGTTACCGGGAAATTTATTGTCCTTGTTCTGTCTGGCGGAAGCTTTCTGGTTTCAGCACTAATGGAAGCCCACAATATAAATGAGTTATAATTTTGTTTCGGCCCAACTTCTCTCTGCTTTGACATCACATCAGTACACCTTTCCAATTTCATATAGTAAATATAAATTGCCATGGAAATAGCACGCTTCCAGCACGGCCCCTTCACGGTAATGATGTCGAACATGAGGAACACTAGAAGCAATTTTGAAGATTTAACATTTTATACATTCAGCCAATTTAAAAGTACATATTTTCTAAATTCCTGCATTAAGTGCGAGCCATTATCATGCCGGTCACGGAAGCTATATTCCTGCTTTATACATTCGCGGTTTTCATTCTTTTTTCCAGGATGTTGCGCGTGATGGGATTGAACTGCGGCCTCTCTGCCGTGTCATGTGTCGCAAGGAGGTGGGTTGTGAACAATGACTGTGAAATGTGTTCCGTAAACGGCAACAATGAATATCAATCGAGACAGGTTATATAAAAACAACCAAGCATTTATCAAACACGTATAAACGATAAGGGGGAAAAAAAAACAAAGGAAAACTTTAACCGGAAGTTAACAGATATGCAGCCGTGCCCCAACTCGCCACTGGTTCTTAAATTGTTAAATGTGAAAACAGTTCTTAAAGCGATACAGTCAGATATAGCTCTTAAAGCGGTAACTTCGAAAGTCCAACAAATTTACACGTTCAATTGGGAGAGACTTCTCTGGAGAAGAATTTCTTCACAGACGCAACTTTACTGCCGGTTCTGTCCACAGGATTCACGATGCCGAAAATAAACAGTTTAAGTCAACCGACCCTAAATTCCTTTAGAGAGAGAGAGAAAGCACCTTTTTGCATGAACTCCTTGTTGTTTCTGGCAAGAGATATCTCGATGCAGGTACTCCTCCAACGAAGGCTCAATAAGGTCGATTCTTTATTAAACTGCCAAACGATGCCGACTTCTCTCGATCCTGGGATAAATTCTCCACTCTCCCTTTAACTGTTGGAATTGAGTAAATTGGCACATCCAGCCAGAAACGTCCAGTCCAAATAATATGGAATCTTTCAACAGAACGCACAACCGTTTTAAAAACGAAACTGCGTTACAAAAACAAAACGCAACAGAAACGGAGGCACAACACATTCTACCTGGAAATCTACAAAGTTAAAAACCCTACTACGTCACCTGAGTTGACCCTTATATAGTCACGGGGCACATGCCATCACGTGACCTCATATCGGCGGGAAAATCACATCAGGTGACCTCCAAAAGACCGTTACATCATTCTCACAAAAATAAAACAGTTCTCCTTGAGCCTGTAACAAATGATAGCTCTGAGTCTGTATTCGCGGCAGTTTAGAACAATGAGTGGAGATCTCAAGGCAACCTGTCGAGCGTTGAAAGGTCTGCATAAAGAGGATATGGCGAGGACGTCTCCTGTAGTGAGGAGTGTAGAACCAGAGAGAACAGTCTCAGAGTTGAGGGACGCCCATGTGGAACACAGATGAGGAAAAAAAAATCTTAAGCCAGGGAACGTTAAATCTGTGTACACGATTGGCACAGTCTGCTGTGCAGGTCAAGTCATTAGGTATATTTAAGGCCGAGCTTTATAGTATTTTGGTTAATCAGGTTGTCACAGGTTATGGGGAGAGGCAGAAAAAACGGCGTTGAAAGAGATAATAAATCGGTTGACACGATTGACCGAATGACCGAATTATTCTTCTGGATTTATGTAATTCATTCTCATTTAAAAACACCTCACAGTTTCTCAGTCCTCAACGCTTGTTGGTAGAGTTTAAACTGTAAATCCAAAATCAAAACCGTCGGGTATCCTTCTATCTGACGTTCCTCCTGGACTGAACATATACATTCTCTATTTTTTTTTGTGCAACGATTTTTCGTTAACAAATTAATTAAACATCCCCGTGTGCTTGTGTGAGACGTGAACTACATCATGCATTTTCCAAAGCCCGATGCGTCCCGCTCAATCAATCACATTCACTCCGCTCATTGTGCATCATGTTCCACGCATCAACAGGCTATTGTGAAAAGGGCGCGATCCGACTGGAAAACCAGCCGTCTGTCCTTGCCCTCGTAAGACATTGACTGCCGTTATATTAAAATATGCGTGTACAGCACAATGTATCTGAGAAATAGTATTCAATTCACTATTCTTACCTCGACCTGCCCAGAATTATCTCAAAATAAAACTGATCTGCTGTTTGTGAACTGTGCCCAGTTAACCGAATTCTGTAACAACGTTCAAAAATACCCAATTCATGAGGGTGTTTTGCGAGGTTAGAACTAACAGAGGAGAAAATCTGGAGAATGTATAAGAATAATTAATAAAAATGGAGGTCTGACGTCATATCCGAAATTGAAGGCAGATGAAACAAATTAAACCCAGATTTTCCGGAGTTGTTCGCTCTCCTGTAGTTGCGTTTCCGGTTCCTCGCTCTCCAATGCCATTGTTTAACCCTTTCATACATTTCTCCTATCACAAGGTGCAGGATCGCTGACACAGTCTGCAACAATCACAAATATCAATTGTAAATGAACTGAATCAATTGCTTGTATTCATCAGTCAGCAGTGAAAGTGGCCACGTTGTCGTTGGTCTGGAACAGGCCGGACCGTGGGTTTAGACACCCGAAATTCCCGAGTGAACCAAATGAAATGTACAACCAATGTCGCTGTGGAACCATCTTCCCAGGCTAACTGGGAGCAGGGGTTATATTCTATTGATTTGTCTGATTGAATTCAAACTTACAGCAACGTAAATGTGCTAGTTTATGAACACATTGAAAATGGTCAGGATCAATGCTAACTGCACGGCTGAAAGGCATTTCCACCATATCTCGTGGATACAACCTTGAATGTGGATTCATCGAAGCTTATATTCAGCAGTGTGAGAGGGTCAGAAGGAAGTTTGTGCAGCTGATTCACATCTTCTACAATTGGGGATGTCCCAGTAGCGGAGGGATGTGAAATTAAATGGATGAGACAAAACGTGCCCATCACCTGTTCTCTCATTGGACGAACGGTGCAAGCGGGACTCTAACTATTCTGGAAGGCGGCAGTGATGCGTTAGTTATTGTTATGACGATGTCTGGTTCTCATATTTGCCATTATCTTCGGTAGAACTAACGTGTGTCTGGCCAAAGTAGATTGGGCGGTTCTGATCTCATTGTGAACTGTCAGTACTGGAAGAATACAACGATTATGTCTCAAAATATCCAAACCAGAATCAAACACATTTTACACAGGGTATGGAAATGCAGAAAAAGGGCTCTATTTGCATTCACTTGAACAATTGTGATATGTTAGAAAAAGGTTTCGCAGGTTTGTTAAATACAAGTCGCTTTTTACTAGCACGAGAGAATCCTTCAATGAAGCAGAAGATGAGTAAACAAATGCAATGGAGCAGTTACTGACTTCCAAAAGCTGCCAGATAAACAAAAACATGTAATATCGTGGAATAACAGGAACTGCGTCTCTACAGAAGCAAAGCCAAGCACTGAAATGTTGCAATTTTTCTGGACTGGTGAAAGAATTACACTGAACTTCCTCAGAGGTCAGTAGCAGGAGCATTTTTTTCCATAAACATTGATGAAGTTTGGGGGTGCATAACCGTGATATGGAGGAAGTTAGAAGAATAACGTGAGATATGGCAGATGAAATTAAACACTGAAGAACATGACTCCCAATAGTAAAACACACCTCTTGCACTGCACTCTCGCACTGACTACGCGTATCACAGAGTAGTCACAGAGATGAGATTGTCTCCATATTCGGCAGCAAATACCTTCCACTGACACCACAGCTCCTCCATTAGCCTCTTCCGATCACCGACTGCCTTCCGAACGATCTGTCCCCAATGATCCACGTCTCTCCGCAAGCCGCCACCACTGACCCTCACCACGCTCTCGTTGAACAGACTCTTCCTCCACTAGTTCCCAACAACCACACGTCTCCGCAACAGTCACCACTACTTAGCCCAAACCTCCAACACCAAAACCCACGAAGTCCATTCCATCACCACGTTCTTGGATTGAAATCGCAGACACCCCCACACGATCTACACACATCTAAAGACCGCACGCCACCTCACCGAACCCTCCTCCTGAAACTACTTCTCGATGTACATAACGAAATGGCTTTAATCCTTCTCATCAACTGTACATAGTGGTCGCAACAGACCCTAACACGATGTACCCCTGTAGCCACGCCGCCCCACTAATCTCTGATTCTGGAATCCATCACCTCGCTTTTCAACACCTTTGCTGACCACGCACACATATTCCGATACATTTTCCACTAATCCCAACCCGCGCCAAACGGTTCCCACTGACTCCAGCTCCCCAGTCCATCGTCCCACTAGCTTCCTCTGGCTGAGCACATTTGCAACAGCCCCTTTGAACCATACCTCCCCAGCAGACCACAGTCCTTACACTTCCCTACTATTACCCACGGACCCTACTCATATCCACAGCTCTCTATGACCCCGCACCTGTCCACCAACCTCGACTGGTTACTCACACCCCGGAGATCATCTCTGACAACATGCTTCCTCCAATTTCCAAAGGGCGCCTCATCTGCCCAGCATCGCTCCACATCCCCAAGGACTTTAAAACCAGAACACTTCCCCTGGCAACACACCTCCACAATGTTCCAGTTAACACCACATCTCCGCCACCAGTCCCCAATTACGCCACACATTTCGAAGTACCAATAACCCCACACCGCCCCAACAGTCCCCACGGGCCCAACTTCGCTCCACGTCCCCAAAACCCTAACATTAGCACTTCTCTTGACGAACATTCCTTCACGCTCCAATTAACACCACGACTCCTCCACAACCCTCCAATAACACCACCGTTTCTACCGTTTCTGCGCCCCAATATCTCCACACCTCCCGAGCAGCTCCTACTGACGTCACAGCGGCCCGCGTCCAGAATGTACCTACAGCACCACTAGTTCCCATTGCCGCCATACTTCCTGCACGTTACAACTGACACCACAACACTTCCACCAGCCCCAACAGAACTCACGTATTTCCACGTCCACAATGATCACACACCTCTCCAGCAGTCCCCTCTGACCGTAAACCGCCCACACGGTCCCAAGGGCCATAACACCCGGTCCATTAGTTCACACTGTTTTTTTACCTACCCATGTCTCCAACGACCACATAACTCCCATATTCTCGCTCAGTCCAGTTCTCTCCAACAGCTCACACTGCGATCAACCCCCACCCGCCCCTCCGCAGCAGATCGCAGAGCTCCCAGGCGTCTGATATTGACCACACACCGCAATTGAAGACCCACTCAGACACAAGTTGTACCTTACTGGCCAGAACCTGAAGACGTTCTCATGCCTCCCGACCAGAGCCACTGCAACATCTTCGCTCTTGCCCGGAGAAGAAGGTCCGGGTACCTAACGACACCATGGGGCCATAACTGCAAATCAGGCGGTCGCACAGCCAATAACTGACCATTCAATCTCATAAGGCGTCCATCAATCGACAACCACGGGACCCCACCATCAACATCCACACGAGCAACAACCCAGAGCTCACTCCCACACTCACTGATCTCACTGACCGCACACTGCTCCCTCCCGGTCCGCTGTCTGTGAATCCTCGGGAGGATGGCTTACGGCATTTCGACCTGGCACCGCTTCACCCGACATTCTGCTGGCTTCCCGCCGGCAGTAAAAGTCGACATTGATTGCGTCAGCATAAGCCAGGTTTGACAAATTGATATAAGCGAGAATCATCTGATTCAGAATGGGGAAAAAGGCGAACAGGAGAGAGCCGCAGGGTCTCGGCCCGAAACGTTGACAGTACTTTTCCATTGATGCTGCCTGGCCTGCTGAGCTCCCCCAGCTTGGATCCGCAGAATCTGCAGATTTCCTTTGGTTTGACAAAGGGAGAGGGTCACTCTTTGGGAAGCGCGTATCCCTGAACGCCACTGAGTTAACCCAGCGAACGGTACAGGCCACTCGCCCCATCTAATGCAGTGCTGGGATTTTATAAACCACTGCCAAGGCCTCACTTGTAGGATTGTGAGCAGTTTGGGATCGGGTATCTTAGAGAGGATGTGCTCAAACTGGAGAGGGTCGGAAAAGGAGGTTCACGAAAATTTCTCGTGTTTGCGTCACGAAAATGATTCCAGGATTTACTCGCATGTCATATAAACAGCGCTTGATGGCTCTGGGCCTGTATTCATTGTAATTCAGAAGGATGAGGGGAGAGGATGTTTCCTATGGTGAGAGAGTCTGGGAACACGGCAGCGCCGCAGAATAGAGGAGCGAAGAGAATGAACCTCTTTATCCAGAGTGTGGAATTCTCTATGGAATTATGTCCCATCGGCGCTGCGGAGGAAAAGTTTTTATGTATAATTAAGGCAGAGAGCGAAAGAACGGCATGAAGGGATACGGAGAGAAAGCAAGAGATTGCGGCTAAAAGGAAAGTTTCATCAGCCATGATGAGATGGTGGAAAAGACTCGATGGGCCAAATGGAGTTATGCTTCTCCTATATCTCATGGTCTTATGATCTTACCTACTTTGCGTTGACTATCATATGAGCTGTCGCGTTAACTTCGCTCCTTAGATGGGTTCGATATCTACACATGCAGCGCCGTTACCTGTGTATGCAGCTCCCCTTAAAGATCCCTGGTGAACCTATTTCCAGCACAGTATCGGGCAGCGCCTTTCAAATGACAGCACATACTCTTTGCAGAACTCATCGTGACATTCCTGTCACCGTCAATCTCTACATCTCCGACCACGAACCCTCAGCTGCATGTTGTCTCGTTTACAGCCTCTCAAATGCTCCACATGTTGTTTGTAAAATCTATGCTGAACTGTCATTGTACTGAGAGTAAACTCCGCTTCTCAAGTATCCACTAAAGCTACCGTACGGTCACTTCCCTGTGCTTCCGAAAGCACTCGGCCGGCTACCGGAGACAATGTCGAGGCAAAACCAGGTTTCTGGAGCAGCTCACATATCATGGACTGGGTCAGCATTACCTGCAAAGGGAAAAGAAAACTGTCAACGTTTCGTAACGAAACCTTCCGGGCCTGGTTTTAGTACAGGAGCATTTGAAACAGACCGAGTTTCACGCCCCTGGTCTCACCTTTCTCTCGATTTTATTAGCAGTCTTGCTCCATCACCTTCCGTTACCACTCTTTTACTTGTGGTCGATGGGTTTTCCAAGCCTTGCTGGTTCATTCCTCTGCACAAGCAACCATTCGTCCGACAGACAATTATCCTTTTTCCTCTTATCAGAGTGGTTACCTGTTGGCCTGTCGGAAGTCTGGGCACGGATTCCCTCGGGCCCTGGACTATATTTAATAGGGCACTGGTCATTCCTCGGGGCCCAGTCATCTTGATCCCTGCCTAGTGAACTACATTCCTGGAGTTGTTCCGAGCTATGTCAGTACCCTGTAAGTTCTACAGCTTTGTTTTGACCCTTTTTGTTATTAAAACACCTAGTTTTGTTTAACTCCTCCTGGTATCTGTTAGATGCTGCGATTGGGTACGAAGATGCAGCGTGACAACCTCGCTCATAATGTCCAGCAGCTCGCACTTAATCTTCCTCCGTCACAACATGCGGCCGAGTCATACGTTTGCTATCCTGGTAAATCTGTTCTTCACCCACTTTACCCTTTCCATCTCCTTCCTATAATGAAGCGAACAGAACTGAACACAGTATCCCAAGTGTGGTCTAACCAGTCTTTTACAAAACTGGATGATTATCTCAATACGTTTGTGATCGGTTCTCTACTAACGAAGGCCTGCACGCCTTGTTAACATTCCTCCAAATGTGTTCATAATTCAGAGTACCTTTATTATCAAAGTGTGAATACAGCATACAAACTTGAGATTCGTCTTCTTGAACGCACCCACAAAGCAAGGAAACACAGTAAGAAAGAAAAATCACACACACGGAACAAGACCATTAAACGTGTGAACGAACAAGCTGCGCAAATAACAAAAAGCTAACAAATAACACATAGAATATCAGACATCAAATCGCAGAGTGCCCGAAAGCAAATCTACATCCACGATCCGCCGAGGTGAGTGAACCCTATCCAGGACCCGATGTCTGCCGCCACAGCCATCGACTCAGTCAGTTCAACCGTATCTGCACTACAGCAGCAGATACAGTTCCGAGCCGAAGCGCCTCGATTAAATAACGAAAATAGTAAAGCAGTTTCAATGCTGAGGATATTAAACATCACATCGCAGCCTAAGGTGTGTCCACAGATACGAACGCCAAGGCGATCGAACTTGCAGTGTTGGACCCAAAACTCGTTCACCTTCCCCCGAGCAGCACCGAGAGTGAGGGCGGTCAAACGGCTGCAGACGGCACTGAACATGCGTTCGTTTGACGCTCTCATGCTCGACGAATTTAATCTTGCTTGACACGTTATTCGGTGCAGAATAATGGGGTTGAACAAGGGCTAATGACCCGCTATTAGCAATTGACTCACAGTATACTGTCAACGAAACCCTATCTGTACTCCACACCAAATCCACTAGGAGTTCACAGAATCGCCATGTCTTCCAGTCGGCCCCAAAATAAATCTCTAAAGGGAAACCGCAGTCTACAATCGATCGAGTTCAAAAGAAGAAAGAAGTATATTTGGAAAAAGAATCCTATAATTACTTACTGGCGCTGACGGTCATTGCAACCACCTTGCCGGACTGGGCGGAAACTTTGAGAGATCTATGGACGTGGGGTCCAAAGGCTCTGTCCATCCACAGTGCTGAGATTCCAGGCACTAACCCTGTATTCTGCTTTCAAATCCCACCTTCAAGAGTGAATCTATTTACACATTTTCGGGTTGAACTCCATGTGGCATCTCAGCTCTCCGTCCTGCCCATGCTCCGGTGTAGCCTACAGCAATCTTCTACAGACAATGGGACATGGGAGTAGAATTAGGTCATCTGGCCCGTCGAGTCTTCTCCGCAATTCAACCATGGCTGAACCATTTGTTTTACTGATCTTCAACCCCAGTTCCCGGCCTTCTCACCGTAACTTGTGATGCCGTGTTCAACTAAGAACTTATCATACATTCTCTGCCTAAAAAAACACCGTACGACCTGGCCTCCATAGTTGTATGTGGCAACAAATTCCACCAATTCACCACCCCTTTAGCTAAGGAAATTGCTCTGTATCTCTGTTTTCAAAATGTTCCCCTCGATCCTGGGGCTGTGCCTTTTTTTCCTAGACTCTCCCAACATGGGAAACATGCTTTCCCCATCTACTCTGTCTAGGGATTTCAGCATTCAAAAGGTTTCAATGAGATGCCCCCCACCCCACCTCCATCCTTCTGAATTCCAGCGAGTACAGACCCAGAGCCATCAAAGGTTCCTCATATGATAACCCTTTTATTCCTGGAATCATCTTTGTGAACCTCTTCTGGACCCTGTCTAATGCTAGCTCATCTTTTCTAAGACGAGGGGCCCAAAACTGTTCACAATACTCAAGGTGAGGCCTCACCAGTGCCTTATAAAGCCTCAGCATCACCTCCTTGCTCTTAACACCTCGCCACCAAGCCCACTCACCGTCTCCACCCACAAATGCATGCGCTAAGACCCGCAAAGCGGATAGACAATAATTTATAAATTCATAATTCTTCTTTCTCAGTTAAGTCAATGGCGATTGTGATCCTGTCCTGGTGAAGATACGACGTGGCCTCTTCGCCTGCGGCGCTCTCCACCTGGTAGCCATGGTGACGGCAGATCTACAAGCTGGGAGATGATTGGTGAATCCGGATCTGCTCATAGGTCAAAGCATGTATCCATATCGAACTCTGAAATTTGCATTTCTCCAGATAGCCAGATACAATTAAATAACACGAAAGTCACCAGAGAGAAACATCAAACCCACCCTACCCCGCCCCCCCCCGGACAAAAACAATGGCATCCGCATCATCAACCCGCGAAAAAAAACACACCCTCGCACAGCAGAACGGTAAAGGAAAGGGCGATAGAGAAAAAATACAACATAAAAAAAAACAAGTCTGAAAAAGTACAAATCATAATCGCAGAACCACGGTACCATCCTCCAATATCACCGATATTCATCGACAGGCAGGAGCACCACACGATATAGAGGCCTACGCGCCTGTCACAACGAACAACACAACTAAAGGCCGCAACTTTTCCATCGGCGATAAAAAGGCAGGCGGTCGGCGCTGACACTCACGCTCGGCTTCTGCATTCTCAGTCTCAGTCACGATCTCTCAATATTCTTCTACGCCATTATCGGCGATTAATGGACGTTTTAAACGGATAAACGCTGTCAAAGATCAGGTTGCGCACCGTCTGGAAGTTTCTTCGCACCGAGGCCGTCCGAGCCATCAAATCTTCCAGAATCTTCTCGGAGCCAGCGTAGCGCTGGATCACTCCATGGGCTACCTGGTAGATGTCGTCCGAAAGAGTCATTTTGACCTTCTCACTCAGAAAGATAGAAGATCGATGAACCCAGATCGGTCGGGCAGAGGACGGATATGAGAGGCTGGGAGCTGATAAGAGGAAAGGGCAAAGGGCTGGAGGAGAAGGAATCTGATAGAGTGTGAAAGTGGATCATGTGGGAAAGGGAATGGGAGGTACCGGGGAGGTGATGGGCAGTTCGGGAAGAGGTATGATGTCAGTTGAGAAATGAGACAGAGGGAAGGGAACAATATCGGGTTGGAGAAATCAATGTTCAGCCCATCAGATCGTAGGTTAACGAGCCGGAATATGAGGTTTTGCTGGTTCCAGATGAGAATGGGTTCACCATGGCAGAGGATGAGGCCAAGAATCGATATGTCGGAATGGAAATTGGATTGGTATTGATATGATTGGCAATCGGGAAATGACGCTTTTTGCGAATGCCGCTGAGGTGCTCGACAAAGCGTCAATTAATTTGATTCATGGTTTGCATGCGTTCAGTATCTTCGTGAACCTGGACGCTGCAGGTTCTTCACAACATTACAGGAACATGCAAACTGCATCGTCTTCTTCATATTTCTGCTGCAAGATCGACAACTGAGGCAATTTCCAAGGTGAAACAGAGGAACCGATGAGGTACAACATTGGTGACAACGTCTGTGGAGCCCAGGAATAGGCGAGATCAACAATAACGCTAATGAAACCGAGAGGTGAGATAGAGAGTGCTTCACAACGACAGTCACTGACTTGTCGAAACGTCATTTCTTCGTCTTTCAGATTTGGCAATTGCGTGTGAAGCTATGCATACTTCATCACAATTGGGATTTTATCTGAATTACATCATGTTTATTTTTACCCCAGCTGTTGGAAGACACGTCAGCCTCGTGTAGTATTGAATATTAGTGTGCTGGAGCGGGTATAAATGAATGACCGTGGAAATTCATCAGCTCAGAGTTTCTTCAGTGAGATCGCGGGCAGCTGGAAGACAGGCTGAATCTCACTCAACATGCTTGACACATTTTACCGTGCGAGAAAGATATATTTCATGGTCATTGCCGTTATTGGTGTTCCTGGTAAGAACAGAGACGAACTTACATTCGCAGTTCCGTGTGCGCGGTGTCTGGACACGTTTAGTTACCGACAGCGACCTGATGCCGGTGTATCAGCGAGTGCGGTGCACATTGCGACAAAACTTCGTGTTCGTTCAGAAGTTCCCTTCCCGTTTAATCCCCGGCAGAAATTAAACCGGCAGGTGAAACAGATGTAGAGTGGAAGATCGGGGAGATGGATTCATGGCAGGCGGCTTTGATTTATCAATGTAAGTCCTCTGTCACAATAAACACCGGTCAGCACCATTAAGGGCTACTTGGTGTTATTCGCTGCCAATAGTGTAACAAGCTTCAAGTTCAGATTTGAAGATATTGTGCTGTTTTTTTAAGAGATTGGTACGTTTGAAAGTAACGTGGGAAGCGGATCCCACATTAGGGGAGAACGTTAGACATCTTTTGTGAGTTAGACACCGAACCATCGAGAGTTTCGAGAATTCAAATAGGATCTGTGCGGGTTTTAGTGTGGGGTTTGTTCAACGCCCTGCTTTCCATGGTGAAGAGGGAGTTAAGGGTCAGCCCAGCGGTGTCAGCTGGAAGTCAGACGGAATGCATACAATACTCCGCTCTGGAGCAATGAGGATTGGAACATTTAGAATAATGCTTCGGTAATTTGGAGCATACCCAAAAGAGGCAAATGTTTTGTAGTATCTAGTTGTTTTTGATGATTAAAGCACTAATGTGTAAAATACTTGAAAAATTAAACAGGTCAGACAGAATCTTTAGTACAAGAATTGGAACTTTCTGATCGGATATTTTGAGATAGTGTAACTGGGCCCCGGCCAAGAGTAGCTGCTGAATTCAAAAGCAGCGAAATAAGCGGGGCTCCTGTGTGCGGGTGATAAACGGGGAGTCCCGGTGGAGACACAGATTTGCGAACGGCGGGAGTAAATTTGATTTGAACTTTGTAATTGACAGAGGCTGGAGAGCGGGGCTTTGCTGTATGGGGAGTGTGGCGTACATAGGTGACGGGAACGCGGCAATCACAGCCACAGAGAAAGTTACCGAGGTAGCCAAACGCTTATCGAAATCCTTGTGGTTGGAGATATGTATTGATTCACACAAAGTCCCCTCGGCATCGGTTGACAATTCCTCCTGCGAAAACCTGCTCGTGACCAGCGGATCGGCGAGACAGTAATTCCCTTATTCATTTTCATGCTTCCCCAGTGAACCTAGTGGCGATGGTGATCCTGTCCCGGGGAAAGTGCGGCCTCGCCACCTGCACCACTCGCTATCTGGTAGCCATGGCAACCGCAGATCTACTAACCATCATTTTTGATGTCCTACTGTGGCGGGTCAGTTATTACTACTTCCCCGGGACTTTCCTGGACATCACCCCTGTATGCAGTATGATTACTGTCCTGAGAACGGCAGCCACAGACTGTTCTGTCTGGTTCACCGTCACTTTTACGTTTGATCGGTTTGTCGCCATCTGTTGTCAGAAGCAGAAAACAAAATATTGCACCGGGAAAACCGCCAGCGCGATTCTGACAACAACGGCCGTTCTGCTCTGTTTTAAAAACGTGCCAAATTTCTTCAGATATGGTCCTGCGAAAGTGATCGACAATATACCCTGGGACTGTATTGGAAAGCTGAGCTACTATACGGATTTCGCGTGGAAAGGATATAGGATGTTTTCTACGGTTCTAACGCCATTACTCCCGTTCGTGTTAATAGTACTGTTCAACGCTCTGACAGTCAGACACATTTTAGTGACTAGTCGCGTCCGTAAGGGGCTGAGGGGCCAGAGCAAGGCGGAGAACCGCAGTGACCCGGAGATGGAGAGCAGGAGGAGGTCTGTGATCTTACTTCTCACCATCTCCGGAAGCTTCATCATCCTGTGGTCGGTGAGTGTTGCCGAATTCCTCTATAACACCATTGCCGGATTGGATCAGAATAATTACAGCGATTCGGAATACATATTTCAACACATCGGATACATGCTCATGCTGTTAAGTTGCTGCACAAACACGTTTATTTATGGGGTAACCCAGTCCAAGTTCAGAGAGCAGTTCATCCGCGCAGCGAAATATCCGCTCACGTCAATTGTTCAACTAATTAATAAACAGAATATCTAAGCTCTCCTCAGTGGTAGTCGGAGTGTTTTCAACTTGACAAGTAATCGGAGGGAACGTGGCAGCGGCGAAGGTAAATCAGGTTCCGAGTCCGAGAGAGACACAAGCTGGGAACAGACCCCTCGGCACCCGCAGCCCGCGAACTCCATCTCCTACACATTATGAGACTCATCCCAACTGGTGTTATTATTTACTCACCACGTTCCCGCTGACGTCACCGCGCCGCCTCCTTCTCGATGATGACAGAGCGGGTCCGGGTCTGAGGACGTTCAGGACCACATCGGCAGAAATGAATATCATTCGTTACTTTAGTATTTTGCATCAGAATGAAAAGGAAAAAAATGAACAGTCTGAGCGAGCTTACAGTAAACCTCGCATTTACCCTTCGCATTAGATAAACCTGTTATGGGGAAATGTTTAACACTACATAACACGTGCATTAGGGTCAGAATTGTGCAGAATTCTGTGAAAAAAGCCCAGTGCCGACTGTGTTTCAGGGAAAGAATGTCATCTCACTTCCTGATTTCAAATACATTTTTATTGAACAAAACTGCATGTTGAAGCTCCTTTGTTATTTAATTCTCTTTCTCAACTAAATCTGGTCAAACTTGCGGTAAGGGCAAAGACAAGCACACTCGTTTTCGTTTACAAGGAACTTTCGGACTATTCTCGTGGTGTTCAGGATTGGGGCTTTCTGGAGATTTACATAAATATTGCCGGGTGGGCCTAATTGTTTAATGACATTGTGCAGTGACTTTGGGCTGAAACCAGTTGTAGATATGAATCTCCCCCTCCCCCTCCAACTTTCAAATCCCTAACTCTTCCTTCAGTTAGTCCTGATGAAGGGTCTCGGCCTGAAACGTCGACTGTACCTCTTCCTAGATATGCTGCCTGGCCTGCTGCGTTCACCAGCAACTTTGATGTGTGTTGCTTGAATTTCCAGCATCTGCAGAATTCCTGTTGTTTGTAGATATGACTGTTGAGACCATGCACACACTGTTCATGTACCAGAGTCTTTCAATGTCCTCTTTCAATCTCGCATATTTCTGGAGTTTTCACTAATTGAATTTTGTATGTTGTGTGAGTTCGGAGTTGCTGTACCTATTAAGTAAATTGTTTTTGAATGTTTGTCCTGTAATGTCATATCCGGGCGGACATTGTGCATTTCTCTATCTCCAATAATAAATCAGTGGTAATATAATTGCAGAGTCCCGACTCTGAAACTAGATCAGGATTAATTTATAGTGATGTATGGCATCTTTCCTGAGCTAGCACTTTCAAGCAAGATTTTAGTGAATGATGCGTGCCACTTGATTCTGCCGGTGTAAGTAACCAGATTGTAGTGAACTGTCAGGGGATTGTGGTGTGTGTTGGATAGTTTCTGGTTCCTCCGGGCAGTTTCTGCTTTTGTCGTCTTGAATGTGTTAGTCTTTTATAGTGTATCTTTGGTATTTTATGTGTTAAGCGCCTGGTCCTGTATTGTCACAAGGAACTACTCTTTCTGGGAAGAGGTTTCCAGCTTTGAGCCAGGCGTTGGACTTTTGTCGACACCTACTCTGCCGAGATCGAGGGGATGTCGCCCTTGAAAGCTCACGCTTAACCACTGGGTAACTCTTAAGAGTGAAAGACGTGGGAAAGAGACTGCAGAGAGGGAGAGAGCGAGAGACCGGGGAGAGAAAGTATTAGTGGAGGGCTGGATGAAGTGGGCAGAGGAAAGACAGAGACCTATTGGAGAGTGAATCGGGGAAGATTGAATGCGGGAGCGAGAGAGACAGTTTTTAGAGACTGGTGCAGGAGTGAGAAACTGTATTACAGAGAGACTGGAGATAAAAGGGCGGGGCGAGGAAGATAGGCAGACTAGGTGTAGAGAGAGAGATTGGGATGAGGAAGGGTGGGAAAGTGTGAGTCAGGGAAAAGTCTTGCGAACCCTGAGGGATCAGACTGATTTCTCTCACGCAGGGCATTCTGGGATTGCAAAACCACCATTCTTAAATTCCTCCAGAACATTCAATGTTTCCCATCTAACTGACCACTCCCTTCCTTGACCACTCCTTCCCACACCGTATCCGCAATCTCCATTTCCCATCCCGTCTTCAGAACAACCACCCTCCCTTCCGCGTTCCTCCTACCTCCCTCCCGTCTCTGTGACCACATCGACCCGCCTCCTGCTACGTATGCGCGGAGTAGTCTGCTGAAACGCTTGTATTGAGTCATGTTAGAAATGAGACACGCTGTGGAACTTACAGTGTGGAGGTTACGATCCGAACCCACCCGAGACGAAACCCCTGAGCTGTTGAAAGCCCGCGGCGAGAGTGCTTCGGTCTATAAACCCGCCCTAATGAACAGCCGCATGCGCACCTGCCATATTATCGCAATCAATCTGATGAAAATGTTAAATATCTTGATATCTTCCCCTGCGTTTCTTCCCATCTGCACCGCATCCTCCCGTCCCTCCTCCGACCTGCCCGTCACTCCCCCTCTCCACAGCGATCATCCTCCCTGCGCTTCTCGAGCGGAACGGTCTCCTTGGCTGAGGCAGGAGGCGGAAGGTCCCGGGGAGCACACCTCCGGGGACGTAGCCATCTTCTGGTCCAGACTGGAGTTCCAAACGGAGCTCAGGACAGCCTGCAGCCAGACCGGACTTGGAGATCGTGTAGAGTCTGGGAGGAAGAGGGTGTGGCCCGGGCTGTAGTCGCCCATACCCTGGAACACGTCTTCTTCTCCACCACAACCTCTGCCCTCCCTTCTACCTTCATTAGGAAGACACAGCGTAGCCTGGCCTCCAGTCCCGCTGCGCAAAACACTCCAACTTCCTGTGTGGCCTTTCGTAACTATCTCAGTCTTTTGTCCAAGGAGCTCAGCGACAGGGTTCTGAGGCCGAAGGGGCCGTGAGGAGGGGCGGGATAGTTGGATATCACCTTCGTGGGGCTGAAAAATGGGGTCACCGGTGGCAGGGATGGTGGGAGCCCCGGATTTCCGGCACTGGTGGGATGAGCGGTGCTCGTGGGCTCGGGGATTCCGTGGTCTTGAGGTCAAGGGAAGTGTGGGTGAGAGCTCGGTAATGCGGGTTTGGACCGCTAGGGGGAGCTGCAAGATGGAGAGAGAGAGTGATTGCTGTGTGGTCTTAATTTAGCTCGATAGTACACATTAACTATTTATGAAATAATACAAACCAAAGACTTTTGCAATATATCATAAGATTGACATTTTAGTGTGATTCATTTTGTTCCAGCAGCCTTCTTTCGTAAACGGGGAAAATGCACCAATCCCACAACCCGTATCTGCCCCCAAAGTAATCCCACTGCCCCATTACATCCCCGCAGCCCCTGTTAGTACCCAAACTGATTAACTGGGTGAGTGGAATCGTGATCCTATCAGGCTGGAAGCTCAGAGCTAAAATCAGGAACGGATGTCCTCTGGGAAATGCACATGGAAAGGTGGAGGTATTTTAGGCAGCGCTTGCGTGCGTCCGGGATCGGTTTGTCCCACTGAAGCAGGGAAAGGATGGTCGGGTGAACGTCAGGTGGGTGACGAGAGATGTAGAACATCTCATCAAGAGGGAGAAAGAAGCTGATTTAAGTTTCAGGAAGCAAGGATCAGACAGGGGTCGAGTTACAAGGCAGACAGAGACGAACTGAAGAATGGAATTAGGAGAGATAGAAACGGTCTCAGAAGGACATAGCAACCACGATTAAGGAAACCCCCCAAGACATTCTAGATATATTTGATGAAGAGGATGATTACAGTGAGAGTAGAACTGGTCAGGGATACAAGGCGAAACGTGCGCCTAGAATCGGGGGAGGTAGGGCCGGGCCTTAATGAAAACTCTACTTCAGTATTCACCAGTGAGAGCGAGCTTGACGTTTGTGAGGTCAGCGATAAACGGGCTGAGGTGTCGAGGTTAAGAAAGAGGATATGTTGGAACTTCTGAGAAACATCAGGATATTTAAGTCCTTTTGTGTGGTCGGGATATACCCCAGGTTACTGCGCGAAGCGAGGGAAGAGATTGCAGCTCCCTTGGAGATGTTCTTTGCATTATCAGTAGCCAGAGAAGTAGTGCCAGAGGACTGGAGTGTGGAAAGTATTATTGATTTGTTCAGGAAAGGGAGCAGGGATAACTGTGGAAATTATAGTCCAGTGAATCTTACCTAGATGGTGGGCAAACTATTGGCGAAGGATCTTAGAGACATGATTTATGAGAATGGGGAAGCATAACCTGATTTGGGAAAGTCAGTAAGGCTTTGTGAGGGGCAGGTCATGTCTCACGAGCCGGGTTGAATTCTGTCAGGATGTGACAAAGCACATTGATAAAGGCAGGAAAGTTGATCTGGTATAAATGTATTTTAATAAGGCATTTGATACGGTTCACCATGATAGGCTGTTTCGGAAGGCATGCTATCCAGGGAAAGTTGGCTGGTGGATTCTGAATTGGCTTTTGTCTACAGAAGGCAGAGGAGAATTATCTAGAGAGTATTTTCTCCCTGAAGCATGTTGAGCCGTGGTGCACTGCAGAGATCTCTTCGGGGATCACCTGCTCTTAGTGTTGTTTTTAATAAATGGCTTGTTGAGAAAGTGGAAGGGTGAGATAGTAAGTTTAAAATGATATGGGGATTGGTAGAGTTGTGGATACTGCAAACGATTGTCAGAGGTTACAACAGGACATTGACAGGATGCTGAACAGGGCTGAGTAGTGCCAGATGGAGTTCAAACTGAAAAGGTGTGGAGTGATTCACTTTGGAAGGGAGAATTTGACGGCGCTCCTTCTCTCCACTAGCCTGTATGTCACTTTGGGCAAGGCGTAGCACCTACTTAGCACAATCCCTCGCCCCCACCCCGATCAGGGTCACTTGAAGCCATGGGAGTAAGTGGTAGGTGGTCATGCGAGATGCCGGTGCATGTCACAAGTTCTGACATCGGTCAGACAATCTCTAAAGACTGTTGATCCTGGGGGCCACCCATCATGAAAAGTCACTGCCCAGCAGGTGGCAATGGCAAACCATCTCTGCAGAAAAAAAGATTTTCTGAGCAATCACATTCATGGAAAGACCATTATGACCTACATCATTTGACATGGCAAATAACGAACCAACAAACAATTATAAACTGGGACTTGGTTAGTGTAAGTGGATTAGATGCTGCAGAATTTGTTAGCAGCATCTTCAGTCAATATGTATGTTGTCCAACAAGTGGAGGGTCTGTACTGCATCTAGTGTTGGGTAATGAGCCCGGCCAGCTGAACGAACAGTGAACACCACACATGAAGTTTCAAGATAGCTGTCGATGAGAGGCATTCACCATGTGGATAACCAAAAGCTTTTACCCAGGCTGAAATGACTAACAGGAGGGGCATAGTTTTAAGGTGTTTGGAAGTAGGTAGTAGATACTAGGGAGATGTCAGAGATCAGTTTTTCACACAGAGAGAGGTGTGCATGCGGAATGCACTGCCAGCGACGGTGGTAGAAGTGGATAAGAGACTCTCCAGTAGGTACATGTGGAACTTAGAAAAATAAAGAGCTATGCTTCAGGGAAATTCTAGGCAGTTTCTAGAGTAGGTTTCATGGTCGGTACAACATGGTGAGCTGAAGAGCCTGTAATGTGCTGTAGATTTCTATGTCTCTATCAGGATAAGCATGGACCCTGCGGAGAGTATTAAACTGGAAAAGGACAAATTATGAGAGCATTAGGCAGGAACTAGGGAGAGTTAACTGGGATCAGATGTTTCCGGGTATCAACATCCGACATGTGGAAAGTGTTTGAAGTCTAACTACACAAAGTACAGGACAGGTATGTTCCAGTCAGAAGGCCAAACAAGGATGGCAAGGTAAGAGAACTGTGGACGTCGAAGGAGGTGATGAATGTCGTCCAGAATAAGAAGGAAAAGTAGGTAAAGTTTAGGAAGCTAAAATGAAACAGAGACTTGGAGGATTATTAAGAAGCCGGGGGAAAAAAAAAACTAGAGTGGAATTAGGAAAGCCAGGGCGCACCATAAAAATATCCTTGGCAAATATGATGAAAGAGAATCTCAAAACATTCTATACATACATCTGGAGCAAAAGGATAACACAGGAGATACATAGAAACATACATAGAAAATAGGTGCAGGAGTAGGCCATTCGGCCCTTCGAGCCTGTGCTGTCATTCAGTATGATCATGGCTGATCATCCAACTCAGAACCCTGCACCAGCCTTCCCTCCATTCCCCCTGATCCCCCTAGCCACAAGGGCCATATCTAACTCCCTCTTAAATATAGCCAATGAACTGGCCTCAACTGTTTCCTGTGGCAGAGAATTCCACAGATTCACCACTCTCTGTGTGAAGAAGATTTTCCTCATCTCGGTCCTAAAAGGCTTCCCCTTTATCCTCAAACTGTGACCCCTCATTCTGGACTTCCCCAACATCGGGAACAATCTTCCTGCATCCAGCCTGTCCAATCCCTTTAGGATTTTATACGTTTCAATCAGATCCCCCCTCAATCTTCTAAATTCCAATGAGTATAAGCCTAGTTCATCCAGTCTTTCATAATATGAAAGTCATGCCATCCCAGGAATCAATGTGGTGAACCTTCTTTGTACTCCCTCTATGGCAAGGATGTCTTTCCTCAGATTAGGGGACCAAAACTGCACACAATACTCCAGGTGTGGTCTCACCAAGGCCTTGTACAACTGCAGTAGTACCTCCCTGCTCCTGTACTCGAATCCTCTCGCTATAAATGCCAGCATACCATTCGCCTTTTTCACCGCCTGCTGTACCTGCATGCCCACTTTCAATGACTGGTGTATAATGACACCCAGGTCTCGTTGCACCTCCCCTTTTCCCAATCGGCCACCATTCAGATAATAATCTGTTTTCCTATTTTTGCCACCAAAGTGGATAACTTCACATTTATCCACATTAAATTGCATCTGCCATGAATTTGCCCACTCACCCAACCTATCCAAGTCACCCTGCATCCTCTTAGCATCCTCCTCACAGCTAACACTGCCACCCAGCTTCGTGTCATCCTCAAACTTGGAGATGCTGCACTTAATTCCCTCATCCAAGTCATTAATATATATTGTAAACAACTGGGGTCCCAGCACTGAGCCTTGCGGTACCCCACTAGATGTGGGACCACTCAAAGATAAAGGGGGAGGTGAACATTTGGTTGGATGTGAAGGATTGGGTAAGATTCATAACGAATCCTTTACATCAATATTTACCAAAGACAAGGACGTGGAGGATGTGGAGATCAGTGTAAAGTGTATTAACATGCTCGGGTACGTAGAAGTACAGGAGAAGGTAGTGTTGTGTCTCTTAAATAGCATTAAGGTGGATATGTTCCTGGGCCTGATGCGATATACCCCAGGTTATTGACAGAGGGACGTGAACAGATTGCTGGGGCCAATAACAAAATGTTTGTACCCTACCTGACACAGGCAAGGTTCTAGAGGATTGGTGAGCAGCCAATATTGATCCAATATTCAAGAAAGGAACCAGGGATACTCCTGGAAGTTATACACAGTCAGTGATAGGGTTAGTATTTGTGTGTATTTGGAAAAACCATAGCTTTATTAGGAGGAGCCAGCATGGGTTTGTTTGGAGCAAATTGTGTCCTATTAACTTGATTGATTTTATTAATGATGTGACGAGGATGATTGACGAAGGTCGAGTTCTGGATGTTGTTGACACTCATTCTGGTGAGGCTTTTGACAATGTCCCACATGGGAGGCTCATCCAGAAGATTAAGGTTCATGGCATTAATGGTGAATTGGATTCAGAATTGGCTTGCCCGTTGAAGACAGAGGGTGGTGGTTGGAGGGATTGATTCTAGCTGGAGGTCTCTGCTTAGTGGTGTTCCACAGGGATCTGTACTGGGACCTCTGCCGTCTGTGATGTATATAAACATCCCGGTTGTAAATGTACATGGGTGTGAGCAGAATAGATGACAGTCAAAGAATGCAGTGGGATATCCTGTAAATGATTTGCACATATGGGCAGAGAAATGGCAGATGGAGTTTAACCTGGCCAAATGTGAAGTGTTCCACTGCGGTAGGTCAAATGTAAAGATCCAGTACATTGGTAAATGCAAGACCCTTAACAGGAGTAATGAGCAGAAGATCTTGGGATCCATTTATAGCTCTTTGAAAGTGGCTACACAGATTGATAGAGTGGCTAAGAAGGCAAATGGCATCTTTGCCTTTATTAGTCAAGGCACTGAGTTCAAAAGTCAGGGAGTTATGTTCCACCATATAAAACTCTAGTTGGGCCACATCTGGAGTATTGTGCACAGTTCTGATTGCCCCATTCTAGGGAGGAAGTTTGGGAGTTGAAGAGTTTGCAGAAGAGGTTTACGAGGATGTTGCCTGGATTAGAGAACATGTGGTTGGACAAATTTAGGTTGTTGTCTCTGGAGCGGTGGAGACTTAGAGGAAATCTGATAGAGGTTTATAAGATTATGAGAGGTATAGATAGAGTAGGCAGACAGTATCTCTTTAAAGGGATTGAAATGTCTAATACCAGAGGGCATGCATGCAATGTTAGAGGGTGGAGTTCAAAGGAGAAAGGCAACCTCCGTGTGAAAGGCGAGTTATTTTACACAGATATGTTGGTGCCTGGAATGAGCACCTGGGGTGGAGGTAGAGACTACAGTAGGAAGATTTCAGAGACTCTTCAATAGGCTCGTGAATGTGAGGAAAGAAGAGGGACACGGACACTGTGTGTACGTTGTAGATTAGTCTTGTTGGCCATATGAAGACTAATTTACTTGGCAAACTTTCAGGGAGCTAAGAACATTGTGGGTTGAAGATAAATACTGATTTATGTTCTATGTCTGTGTTCTATAACATTGTTCAGTCTACAATGTTTCAATGTGGCTTTCGGTTCAGTGTGTTGTTTTACAATACCGAGCTCCAGACCTTCTTTCAGCATTTTGTCCAACTTTGCCAACCCAGTCCTCATTTTCACAAAGGATTCCGATATCACTCCCTGGGACTGGGAGCCTTTCCCCGTCACCAGGCTGAGGAAGAGCGGGGAATCCTCTGTCGGGCTTCCCTTCTCCGTGAGTTCTGTGATTTCCTGTAAACAATCAGCTTGTTGTGTGACAGACTGAGTGAAAGAGAACGGAGAACACAATATCTGCTCAGTGATGGGACATCCCAGTGACGGTGAGCACAGGAACAGTCACTGGGCAGCCTCTTCACCCATTCTGTAAATTTCTGGGTTCATTCATTAGCAGCAAAGCACTGACTGTGGAAATTACAAATCAGAATATTATTAGAGTCACAGAGCTCAGTAGCACAGAAGCAGACATTCAGCCCTTCTAGTCAATGATGACCTGTTTTTTTGTTTGCTTTTACTGCCTAGTTCCAACTACCAGCGCCATAGCCTTCATACACCTCCTATCCATGTCCACAACCACATTTCATTTAGTGTCTAAATTGAACCCAAATCCACCACTCTCACTGGCAGCTCATTCTGCACTATCACCAAACTTTTATTGAAGAATTCCCCTTCAGATTCCCTTAAAATATCTCACCTTTCCCTCTGAATGATTGTCAAATATGTGGGTGAGAGTGAAGACCGGTTGGAGAGGGAAGGCAATATAACGCTCAGGCTCGCTCAGCTCGCGTTCGTCTCGGGGATTCAGCCTGCGTCCCCGCCAGAATGGGTAATCACGTTTGTGTGGATGCTGTGTAATGTACCCACAACGCAAACTATCAGTCAGTGCACAATTTGCGATTGAATGATTAAGCTTTATAACTCTTACTTTGACTATGTGGTTAGTAGAGAAACAAAATCTAAAAGAAAGAAAAAGGCGCCAATGTTATTAAACAGTCTGTGCACCATCGTTGGAGCTCACGACTGCCGCCCACCACTGGTTCTCCTCCGAGCGTCGCCGACCTTCGGACCCCCGCTCGGAGTCCACCCCGTCCGGCGGTTTGCCAGATTTCTCCATTTGCGGCTTCTCTCTTCATCTCTCCCTCTCTGTCTCGCAAAAGCCCGCAAAAACAACTGCTTGCAAAATCACAAGACAGAATAACATTTCTCCCATTGGATAGTCACCCGTTATAACCCAGCGCGAAGCGCAGAATGAAATATCGCTGCGATGATCGTACGCTCTGGTATCAATTGTTTGGCAACAATAAAGTAAGTAATAGTAATAGTAAAACAAAAAACATTGCTGCTACAGAGAAACCATTACCTCAGCAGTTAACATTACAGAGAAGCCGTTACATTAGCCTCAGCAGTTAAACCTTACAGCGTGTTGCAGCAGTAAGTGGAGGGGAGGGCTGATTGTGGATAAAGAAATGGAGGGGACTGTTTATACTCACAATCCTTCAAAGAAAGTGATTGCTTGAACTTATTTGCTGCAAACTTGCTAGCTGTACCCCGTACATTCTAAATCAAATTATTGTGAAAAGCAGCAATATTCAAATTTCAAAGTAAATTTTATAATCCGAGTACATATATAGTCATGGTCACAGTCATACTTTATTGATCCCGGGGGAAATTGGTTTTCGTTACAGTTGCACCATAAATAATTAAATAGTAATAAAACCATAAATAGTAATATGTAAATTATGCCAGGAAATAAGTCCAGGACCAGCCTATTGGCTCAGGGTGTCTGACCCTCCAAGGGAGGAGTTGTAAAGTTTGATGGTCACAGGCAGGAATGACTTCCTATGACGCTCTGTGTTGCATCTCGGTGAATGAGTCTCTGGCTGAATGTACCCCTGTGCCCAACCAGTCCATTGTGTAGAGTGGATGGGAGACATTGTCCAAGATGGCATGCAACTTGGACAGCATCCTCTTTTCAGATCAGAGAGTCCAGTTCCAACCCCACAACATCACTGGCCTTACGAATGAGTTTGTTGATTCTGTTGGTGTCTGCTACCCTCAGCCTACTGCCCCAGCATACAACAGCAAACATGTCACCATATTCAACCCTGAGATTCTTTTTTCAAGCAGACATACTCGGCAAATCTATGGAATAATAGGTATAACGGGATCAGTGAAAGATCAGGCAAGCTTAGAGGACAGCAAACTGTGCAAATACAAATATAATTAAATAGCAATGAATAACAAAAGCAATGGGTGTAACCCTGGGGACACCACTAGCCACAGGACTCGCGTCCAATAAACAGCCTCCCACCATCACTGTCTGCTTCCTACCATCAAGACAACTGTGCATCCAGTCAGCCAGCTCTCCCTGGATCCCATGTGATCTGACTTTCCACAGCAACTTACAGTGCTGAACCGTATCAAAGGCCTCACTGATGCCCATACAGGCCCCGATCCTGGGACAGAGGTGCCACTGATCAGAGGACAGAGATTTAAACAGAGGGTGAAGAGGTTTAAGGAGATCTGAGGAAGAGATGTTTCACTCAGAAGGTAGCTGAAATCTGGAACTCACAGCCCGAGGTGATGGAGGCAGGTCCCTTCTCAACATTTGCGAAGTGGATGAGCATTGAAACTGCCGAGATACAGTCGGCAATGAACCAAGTGCTGATAAATGGGACCAGTGTAGACAGTGAGTGGATGGTCAGAACAGGTATGGCCGGCCAAAGGCCTGTTACCGTGCTGTGTGATCCACCACTCCAGACATGACAAATTAGCAATAGTGGCACCACAAGACATTGATTTTAAAACTCTACACCCCTCTCCAACCTGAAATAAACCTGACTGCAGCCCTTTGTCACCACTGTGAATACCTGTTTCTGTCAAGGTAACAACAGGCAATTGATGAAGTTCCTGTGTCTTCCATTAATGTTGGTTCCTTACAGCAAAACTAACCCTCTCACTGAGATAGAATCAGTGATTAAATCCGTTCCCAAACGCTGACCTTTCATCCTTGCACATTGTAACTTGAACCATCTCACTGAGGGTCAGATGGAGACACAACCCCTGCCCTCTGCACATGTGATCACATCTCCCCTGCTTCTGACATTTCAAATACCCTCAGAATGGTTTTCTGATTCAGTCTGAAGGTTATGGTAATTCAGCTCGTCGTCAGACCTGACAAACCATGTCTTCCCATAGCTGGTTCCACCTGTTGGTGTGTCCTCTTTCCTCCACCTCCAGGGAAGCTGCATCTCCACACAAACTCCTCACTTAAGGCGACTGCCTAATCAAGTCACTGTCGCTCTCCTGATACCGTGTCTGACTTGCTCACCCCCAGGCATCCTCCGTCAACGAGCCTCTTCTTTAGTCACCAACTGTGAGATTATATATTTTAAAAATCGAAACGATGTATTCGGCAGCTCTTTTACCCCTCCACCCCTGACCGTGCTTTGCTGGTTAAAACTCTCTCTCCCTTTGCAAACCCCTGATATGCCACCGGATCCAAACCCGTGTCCGTCTCTGATGCAGAGGTCACTGACCCCTCCCCACCCCTTCTCAATCTGCACTCGCAGCCCATGACCGTGACAGATGTCTCTGGACTCTGGGGCTCTGTAACAAACAAAACTTCAACGGCAAGTTTAGACATTAACGTGTGAGCAAGTTAGAATTGTTGCTTCCTGAAAGGACACGCGAGTTGAGCTGTCTGAGCCAAGGACCAGATTCTCCCTGGTTCACAACGTAATTTGTCCGGGGTCCCATTCCTCCAGGGTCATGGAATGTCCGATCTCTCCCACTAACAACATCGTCACCCCACCTCACCACCTACGGTTCCGCACCGTTCTCACCACTCTCCCCACAAGCACACGTCCACCCATAACCTTTTACCCACACACACAGACAGATCCCCTTCACCCCAAACCCGTTTGGAGAACCACAACTAAATGATCTCATAGCCCGGGCTCGGAAGCAAAGCTAAATCCGGGTTTGCAAGACCGGAGAGCCCGCAGCCTCCAGCCGAGCTCGGTCCCGACTCTTTCCCAATGCAAGCGGCTCCCGATCTCAACAATGCTGAGATCGCCGCCCGAACGATACAGCATCTGGACCACTGGCCGGAGGCCGGAGAGACAACACAGAGAGCTCGGACGTCTGGTTCTTTCACTGGGACACCCCGAACTCCCTATCAACACCATCCAGTCGACTCTGGGCGAACTTTAAAGACCAACAAGTATAATTCTTCTCAGCGATCAGCCGTCTGAATGATTCCCTGACTTTGAGAGGAAGGGGTACGTATGGTCCACATTGTCAGGGCGTTTAGTTTACCAGGAGACAGAGACTGCAGGGACGAGCGATCGTTTTTTGTTTTTGCTAATACACTGTGTAGGCTCCATTGGCAATTCTGTTTCGCATTAATTAAAAAGAACAGTTGTTTATGAAAATACTAAACAACAAGATACTGCATTGAGTGAAGACATCCCAAGCCAGATCAGTCTGGAATGTCCTCCTCGAAACATTTCACAAACAAGAGAAAGTCTGCAAATGCTGGAATTCCAAGGAACACACACAAAATGCTGGAGGAACTCTGCAGGCTGGGCAGCATCTATGTAAGATGGTACAGTGGGCGTTTCGGGCGGGGACCCTTCGGCAGGATGCTGTCCGGACTGCTGAGTTCCTCCAGTATTTTGTGTGTGTTGCCCAGAAACAGTTGTGGTTTGGTGACCCAACTCGAGACAAACGCAACGCTGCCCACTCCACCAACAACACGGGACGGCCTGACATAGAGCAGCGAATTTACATCACACAACACTGGATTCAGTCATGAAACATTAATTAGATTTCTTGTTTCAAATCATAAGAAACGAATGGTGTTTTCAGTTGGAAGCGCTCCCCACCCGTGACGTCACAATGCCGACCGCACGCGCCTGACGTGACACATGGGCTCCCACATTGAATCTGCTGTCACGTGCAGGGTGCAATATGTCCACACGCGCTGCTGTTCTCGAGCTTTTTCGGTTTAACGGTTGAGCTGCAAAGTACGTGCCACCTCCCCCCTCCCACAGTCAACGGAGGGATTGAACGGAATTGAACAGATTGCCCAGCTTCGCTATTCCCATTGGTGCGAAGCGATGTCAATCCCTGCTCACACCCAATAGCGGAGGCGGACCAGAGGAGAGGGCGTTGCCCCCGCTGACCCGTCTCCCGCTGCTGCCGAACTCCCTGCCTTGTGCAGCTGGATCCTGGACTTCCTGCCAGATCGCCGGCAGGTGGTAACAGTGGACTTCCTCACCTCTGTCTCTCTGACCCTCAGCACACACACCCACCCCATAGGGTTGTCTCCTTGGCCCCTTCCTTTACTCTCTGTACTCCCATGACTGTGTCGCCACCCACAGCTCCAATCTGCTAATAGATAGATAGATAGATAGATAGACAGATAGATAAACATACTTTATTGATCCCGAGGGAATTTGGGTTTCGTTACAGTTGCACCAACCAAGAATAGAGCATAAATATAACAATATAAAACCATAAATAATTAGATAATAATATGTAAGTTATGCCAGACGGAAATAAGTCCAGGACCAGCCTATTGGCTCAGGGTGTCTGACCCTCCAAGGGAGGAGTGTAAAGTTTGATGGCCACAGGCAGGAATGACTTCCTATGACGCTCTGTGCTGCATCTCGGTGGAATGAGTCTCTGGCTGAATGTACGCCTGTGCCCAATTAGTACCTTATGTAGTGGATGGGAGACATTGTCCAAGATGGCATGCCACAGACTCGTAGAACATTCTCAGCATCGTCCGACAGATGTTAAAGGACTTCAGTCTCCTCAGGACATAGAGACGGCTCTGTGTGGTGAAAAAAGCAAAACAGCTCCTCTTTCCCCTCAGACCATTGGGGACCCCAGTCACCCCAACCACAAACTGTTCCTGCTGCTACCATCTGGGAAACGGTACCGCAACATAAAAGTCAGGACCAACAGACTCCGGGACAGCTTCTGCTGCCAGGTCATCAGACTCATTAATTAATGCTGACAAAATCGTATTTCTATGTTATATTGTTGTACATAGAATTTATTATAAATTACTATAAATTGCACATTGCATATTTAGTCGGAAACGTAAATTAAAGATTTTTACTCATACATATGAAGAATGTAAGTAATAAACTCAAATCAATTCCCTGCCCATCTGGGATAATCACTGTCCAGCCTGTATCCCACCACCTCAATGATATATATCAACCATCTTGTTCAATCTCTGTCCAACCTGTGTCCCATCAATGATTATATATCGACAATCTCTCGTCTGCCCTTGTCTTCATTGTGACGTATTTTGCCTCACAGAGTTATGTATGAAATCAGTGTTTGGGACCAGATGAACTACCAGAGGATTTACTGAATGCAGCACGTGCTGGGTAAAGACAGCCATTACGATTTTAGCTTCAACGTTACCAAATGTCCGCTGTGTTAATCTTTGTCGGAAGGAGGCTTGGAAGCAGAAATAGTAGATTGATATTGGGATGGGGAGGATGTTGTGTGCATTGACTGCATTATCCCCGTATTAGGTTAAAGAGAAAGCTAATGAATATTGGCATTACATCTGTGCAACTTTGTTCAGGCCTTCACAAACATCTTGTGATCGGTCAATAGTTGTGCATCATTTGAAGAAAAAAGAGAAAACGCTAGAACCGTTCAGCAGATCAGGCAGCATCTTGAACAGACCCAGTTCTGATATTGGGTCTTCCACAGTTTCTCTTTACACAGATCCAATCCGATGTACCGAGTTTCCTGCACTTTACTTTCAATTTTATATTAAACGTGTTTTATTCCTGTTAGCCTACAGGAAATGTGATAGCCAATTGTGCTGGGCAATATCTCATTTAACAATAGGATCATGATAAAATGTGTTCACTTTAGCTGGTGGAGACAATGTGAAACGTATACCCGCCTGCTGGTGCCCCGCGCCCAGGTTTTTCAGCCCGATCTCTGGCTCAGTCAGAAGATAATCAGGTTCCCGTTTTGCCACAGGTTGATGTCGGAGTGTTGGTTCTGTACTCTGAATGGCCGATACACTGCAGCATATCACCGGCAACAAGAAGCCCTGGGCGAGTTGCCGCTTGAGCTGTAATCCTGGGAAACACTGGGCCATATCACCGGCAACAAGGAGTCCTGGGCGAGTTGCCGCTTGAGCTGTAATCCTGGGAAACACTGGGCAAATGGACCTGTCAGTATCTGGGATTTGGTCCAGGTCAGTACTTCCACAGATGGGAGCTGGATGTTCCTCCTTTCATGATGAATCAAAAGGCTTGGGGTGCTGGGCATTGGTTCTGGGGAAATTTCTGATCACACCACTCGCTGTGAGATGTGGGGATGATGTGTGAGGATTCGGGGTCGGTGAGTGCCAGATTCAGCAGTGTGACCCTGTGAGTTTGGGTCCTGGGATATCACAGTTTTAGATACAAGTAAAATAGACCCGGTGTTCAAGCTGCCCAGGTTCTGAGGTATTTCTGTTCTGGTCTCAGATGTTTGTTTCTGGAGTTCCTTTGGAAATAATGACTGCTGTACTGAGGAGAGGATGAGTTAACATTCCATCCCTCACAGTGAGAAGCTGTGAGTAAATGGGCTGTTCCATGTTTACAACAGTACAAATAGACCTGTGAGCATGGTGTCCAAACTGTATGTGTAATTCCCCCCTTACTGTCACCTATCTGTCAGTCGGTGGAAATCAGACCGAATCTCAAGATGCTGGAAAACTGCACTAAAATGGAAGATGGTTGAAACCATTCTGCTGAACGGTTGTGAACCCAAATCGCTAACTTTGTTCCCTTTGAAATGGACCTATGCACAGGCGCTTGTTTTGTGATACTTCGTGGAACAACAAAGAAACCATAGTTTTCCCCTGTAAATTATCCTGTTACCACATTCCCTGTTATTCCTGGAAATGTGTTCAGTACAACTGTTGCTCACATGGTTCACAACAATAATCTCAGGAATGAGAAGGTTTATGAATGACGAACATTTGATGACTCTGGGCCTGTACTCTATGGAGTTCAGAAGTACAGAGCTGGACGGAACCTTATTTAAACCTACCGAATGCTGAACAGCCTGGAGACGGTGGACATGGTGAGGGTGTTTCCATCAGACAGAGAGTCTGTGGTCTGAGAGGACAGCCTCGGAATAAACAACCTTCCCTTCAAAACTGAGATGAGAGAAACTTCGTCAGCAAAGGACTGGTCAAACTGTGGAGTTTGCTGCAAAAGATGGTGGTTGAGGCTGTCATTGGGTCTAGTTATATCAGTGGCTAATATAACATTGATTACTAGAGTATGAATCATGTTTTTGTTAGCCAGTACTTCAAGAGGATTAATTCAATACAGCACGAGGCATGGTTAAAAGCAGCCTTTACAATTTTTGATTCACATTTCAAAATGGCTGCAGTGTTACCCTTTGTCACAATATAACTCATGGCGTATGATGTTGAGTTTGTTATTTCCTTTTTCAGTTACCGTTGTTGAGACACTTCCTCCGTTTCCACGGTAACAATCAACGAGAACTGCAAGGCGTGTTGCTCAACTTTATCGCTCTGTGTTCACTTCCTCTCAGGGTGGAGGCGGCAACCTTGGGACCAGATGCAACAGAATGAGAGTGGGAGGAAAGGATGCTGTGAGCATTGACTGTATGGAATGTACTGAGAACATAGAAATATAGAAAAACTGCATAATACACAAGCCCTTGCTTCAGAGATTTCCCAGGGTTACCCATAGCCCTCTATTTTTCTAAACTCCATGTACGTATCCAACAGCCTCTTAAAAGACCCTGCTCGATCCGCCTCCACCACCGTCGCCGGCAGTCCATTCCATTTACACACCTCTGTCTGCGTAAAAGGAAAAAAAAAAACTTACCCTTGACATCGCCTCGGTACCTACTTCCAAGGACCTTAAAATTGTGCCCTCTCGTGTTAGCCATTTCAGCCCTGAGAAAGAGCCTCTGAATATCCACACGATCAATGCTTATCATCATCTTATGCACCTCTATCAGGTCACCTCTCATCCTCCAACTCTCCAAGGAGAAAAGGACAAGTTCACTCAACTTTTTCTCAGAAGGCATGCTCCCCAATCCAGGAACCTTCCTTGGAATTCTGAACTGCACACTTTCTATAGTTTCTACAATCTTCGGGTAGTGAGTTGACCAGAAATGTGCACAGTACCCAAGTTGTGTCCGATCACGGTAGTATACAGCTGTAACATTACCTCTCGGCACTTGAAATCAATCCCACGGTTGAAGGCAAATGCACCTGATGCCTTCTGAACCACACAGTTGACCTACACAGCAGCTTTGATTGTCCCATGGACGCGGACCCCAAGATCGCTCTGATCCTCCACACTGCCAAGAGTCTGACAATTAATACTGTATTCTACCATCATAGATGAACTAGCAAAATGAACCACCTCACATTTATCTGGGTTGAACTCCATCTGCCACTTCTCAGCCCAGTTTTACATCCAATCAATGTCCCGCTGTATCTTCGACAGCCCTCCACACTATCCACAATACCCGCAACCTTGGTGTCATCAGCAAATTTACTAACGCATCCCACCACTTCCTCATCCAGGTCATTTCTAAAAATTGCGAAGGGAAGGGGTGCCAGAACAGATCCCTTAGGTAGAGCACTGCTCAGCGGCCTCCATGCAGAATGCGACCCGTCTACAACAACTCTGAGCCTTCTGTGGACAAGCTAATTCTCGATCCACAAACCAAGGTCTCCTTGGATCCCATACCTTCTTAGTTTCTCAATAAGCCTTGCATGTGTTACCTTACCAAATGCCTTGCTGAAATCCCTATATTCTACATCTTCTGCCCTACTCTCATCAATATGTTTAGTCACATCCTCAAAATCTTCGATCAGGCTGGTACGGCACGACCTGCTTTTGACAAAACCATGCCAACTATTCCTCATCATATTACGCCTCTCCAAATGTTCATAAATCTTGACTCACAGGATCTTCTCCATAAATTTACCAACCACTGATGTAGGGTTCTTTGGTGTATCATTTTCTAAGCTATCTCTGCTAACTTTCTTGAATAAGGGAACAACCTCCGCAACCCTCCAAACAGTTGATATCTGTGCATCGAAAATTTAAAAAAAAAATCACTGCTGTTCTAAGAAACTTGAAGTAAAAGGGAAAGAATGTTGGAAACATTCAGCAGATCTGCAGCATCAATGACAGTCCCAGCTCTGAAACTGGGTCTTCCATTATTTCTCCTTTCACGGATGTACCCTGATGTACTGAATTCCCAGCATTCTGCATTTATAATTTTACATTATCTTTCTACTACACTGAGGTAACCATGCATGTTCTACTAGTTTGAATGTTAATATCCCCAACGATTATCATAACATTGCCCTTCCGACAGCCTTTACTATCTCCTGCTGTAATTTGTAATCCACATCCCGGCTGCTGTTTCGAGGCCTGTATAAAACTGCCATTAGGGTCCCCTTATCCTTTTCAAATCTTAACTTAACCCATAAAGACGCTATTCCTTCCGATCCTATGTCATGACCTTCGCATGATTTAATATTATTTCTTACACAGAGGGCTACACTACCCCCTTTAGCTACCAAACTATCTTTCCGATACACAGTATATCCTTGGAGAGGATTGCCTACTGAATCTCTGTGGGTGAATGTTAGGAACAGGAAGGGGTCAATAACTGTACTGTGTGTTTTTTATAGACCACTTAATAGTGGATAGGGTGACAAATTCTAGAAAGGTGTGATAATAACAGGGTCGTCGTGTTGGGAGGTTTTAATTTCCCAACTATTGACTGACAACTCTTTAGAGAAAGGGGATTAGATGTGGTGGAGTGTGTTAGGTGTGTTCAGGAACGTTTCTGGACACAGTATGTAGCTAAGCCTAAAAGAGGAGAGACTGTACTTGATCTTTTGTTCAGAAATGGAGCCTAGTCAGTGTCAGATCTCTCAATGCGAAAGCATTTCAGAGATACTGATCACAATACTATCTCCTTTACCGTAGCATTGGAGAGGCACAGAAAGAGACAAGCTAGGAAAGCATTTAATTGGAGTAAGGGGAAATATCCGTCTATCAGGCGGAAATTTGGAAGCATAAATTGGGAACAGATGTTCTCAGGGAAATGTACAGAAGAAATGTGGCAAATATTGAGGCGATATCTGCATGGAGTTCTGCGCAGGGACGTTCCAATGAGACAGAGAAGAAATTGTGCACACTGTCTGATGAAAATCTAGTCAAGAAGAAAAGAAAAGCTTACGAAAGGTTCAAAAACTTGGCAATGATAGAGGTCCAGAAGGTTATAATGCTAGTAGGAAAGAACTGAAGAATGAAATTAGGAGAGCCAGAAGGGGCCATGAGAAGGCCTTGGCAGGCAGGATTAGGGCCTTCTACAAGTATGTGAAGAGTAAAATCATAACACGTGAGAGAGCAGGAACAATCAACTGTGACAGTGGAAAAATGTTTCTGGAACCGGAGGAGATAGCAGAGGTACTTAATGAATACTTTCCTTCAGTATTCACTACAGAAAAGTATCTTTGCGACTGCAGGTGTGGCTTACAGCTGACTGAAAGTCTTGAGCATATAGCTATTAAGAAAGAGGATGTGCTGGAGCTTTTGGAAAGCATCAAGTTGGATAAGACACCAGGAGCGGACGAGATGTACTAAGGCTACTGTGGGATGAGAGGAAAGAGATTGCTGAGCCTCTGAGGACGGTCTTTGCATTATCCGTGGGACGAGAGAGGTTCTCGAGGATGGGAGTGTTGCGGATGTCGTTCCCTTATTCAAGAATGGGAGCAGAGATAGCCCAGGAAAAATATAGAGCAGTGACCATTACTTCAGTGGTTGGTAAGTTGTTGGAAAATATCCTGAGCGGCAGTACTTATGGACATTTGGAGAGGTACAATATGATTAGAAATCGTAAACATGGCTTTGTCAAAGGCAGGTCGTGCCTTACGAACCCCGTTGAATTGTATGACGATGTGACTAAACACATTGATATATGTAGAGCAGGCAGATGTACCGCATGCAAGGCTTCTTGAGAAAGTAAGGAGAAATGGGATCCAAGGGAATATTGCTTTGTAGATCCAAAAATTAGCTTGCTATAGAAGGCAAAGAGTGGTTGTAGACGAGGCATAGTTTGCATGGAGGTCGGTGACCAGTGGTGTGTCTCAGGGATCTGTTCCGGGAACCTTTCTCTTCGTTAATTTTATAAATGACCTGGATGAGGAAGTGGAAGGATGTGTTAGTAAATTTGCAGACGACACAAATGTTGGGGTTGTGTGGATAGTGTGGAGGGATGTCGGACGTTACAGCGGGACATCGATAGGATGCAAATCTGGGCTGAGAGGTGGCAGATGGAGTTTAACTCAGGTAAATGTGAGGTGGTTCATTTTGGTAGGGCAAATATGATGGCAGAATATAGAATTAATGGTAAGGCTCGGCAGTGTGGAGGATCAGAGGGATCTCGGTGTCCGAGACCATAGGACACTTAAAGCTGCTACACAGCTGCTGAAAGCTTGACTCTGTGGTTAAGAAGGCCTACGGTGCATTGACTACAACAACTGTGGGATTGACTTTCGGAGGCAGAAGTAACGTTGCAGCTAAGTAGGACCCTAGTCAAACCCTGCTTGGAGTACTGTGCTCAGTTCTGCAAACCTCACTGCAGGAAGGATGTGGAAACCATAGAAAGGGTGCAGAAGAGTCTTACAAGGATGTAGCCTGGATTGAGGGGCATGCCCTACGGGAATTTGTTAAGTAAACTCGGCTTTTTCTCCTTGGGGAGACGAAGGATGAGCGGTGACCTGACAGAGGTGTATCGGATTATGAGAGGCATTGATCGTGTGGACAGTCAGACGCTTTTCCCCAGGGCTGAAATGGCTAACATGAGGGGGCACAGTTTTAAGGTGCTGGGGAGTAGGTACAGCGGAGATGTCAGGGGTAATATTGTTACGCAGAGAGTGGTGAGTGCATGTAATGGGCTGCCGGCAACGGTGGTGGAGGTGGATACGATACGGTCTTTGACGAGGCTGTTGTACAGGGACATGGAGATTAGAAAAATGGAGGGCTATGGGTAACCCTAGGTGATTTCTACAAGGAGTAGAGGTTCGGCGCAGAATTGTTGGCTTGGGATATCACAGAGTCCTGGGATATCACAGTTTTAGGTCCAAGTACAACGGACCCGGGAATCAGGCTGTGCAGGTTTGTGATGTGTTGAACCAGTACTTATTATCTCAGCTCAGAAGTTTGTTTCGGGAGTTTCTTTGGAAGTAGTGACCGCCATACTGAGGAGAGGATGAGTTACCGTCCCATCCCTCACAGAGAGAGACAGTGAGTAAATGGGCTGTTCCGTGTTTGCAACAGTAGAAATAGACCCGTGAGTTTGGTGTTCAAACCATGTTTGAAAATCCCCCCTCACTGTAATCTGCCTCTCAGTCGTTGGAAATCAGAGATAAACTCAAGATCCTGGAAAAGGTTCAGAAGGCTAGGTAATGTTCGAGATCCAAAAGATTAGAAGGCTAACAGGAAGGGGCTTAAGAAGAAAATTAGGAGAGCCAGAAGATGCCATGCGAAGGCCTTGGCGGGCAGGATTAAGGAAAGCCTGAAGGCTTTCTACAAGTATGTGAAGATCAGGAGGATAAGACGTGAAAGGATAGGACTTATCAAGTGTGACAGTGGGGAAATGTCTATGGAACCAGAGGAAATAGCAGATGTACTTATTGAATACTTTACTTCAGTATTAACTATGGAAAAAAAAAAGATCTTGGTGATAATAGTGACGACTTGAAGCAGATTGAAAAGCTTGAGCATGTAGATATTAAGAAGGAGGATGTGCTGGAGCTTTTGGAAAGTATCAAGTTGGATAAGTCGCCGGGCCCGAATGAGGTGTATCCCAGGCTACTGTGGGAGGTGAGGGAGGAGATTGCTGAGCCTCTGGCGACGATATTTGCATCAGCAATGGGGACGGGAGAGGTCCCGGAGGATTAGAAGGTTGCGAATATTGTTCCTTTATTCAAGAAAGGGCGTAGAGATAGCCCAGGAAATTATAGACCAGTATGTCTTACCTGAGTGGCTGGTAAGTTGATGGAGAAGATCCTGAGAGGTAGGATCTATGAACATTTGGAGATGTATATTATGATTAGGAATAGTCAGCATGGCTTTTTCAAGGGCAGGGCGTTCCTTACGAGCCTGATTGAATTTTTTGAGGATGTGACGAAACATACTGCAGAAGGAAGAGCAGTAGATGTAGTGCATATGGATTTCAGCAAGACATTTGATAAGGTACCCAATGCGAGGCTTATTGAGAAAGTAAGGAGGCATGAGATCCAAGGGGACATTGCTTTGTGAATCGAGAACAGGCTTGCTCACAGAAGGCAAAGAGTGGTTGTAGACAGGTCATATTCTGCATGGAGGTCGGTCACCAGTGGGGTGCCTCAGGGATCTGTTCTAGGACCCTTACTCTTTGTGATTTTTATAAATGACTTGGATTAGGAAGTGGAGGGATGGGTTAGTAAGTTTGTTGATGACGCTAAGGTTGGAGGTGTTGTGGATAGCGTGGAGGGTTGTCAGAGTTAACAGTGGGACATTGATAGAATGCAAAATTGGGCTGAGAAGTGGCAGATGGAGTTCAACCCAGATAAGTGTGAAGTGGTGCATTTTGGTAGGTCAAATATAATGGCAGAATATAGTATTAATGGTAAGGTTCTTGGCAGAGTGGAGGATCAGAGCGATCTTGGGTTCCGAATCCGTAGTACACTCAAAGCAGCTGCGCAGGCTGAATCTGTGGTTGAGAAGGCCTATGGTGTATTGGCCTTCATACATCGTTGAATTGAATGTTGCAGCTATATAGGAACGTGGTAAGACCCCACTTGGAGTACTGTGCTCAGTTTTGGTCGCCTCACTACAGGAAAGATGTGAAAGCCATAGAAAAGGTGCAGAGGAGATTTACAAAGATGTTGCCTGGATTGGGGAGCATGTATTATGAGGATAGGTTGAGTGAACTCGGCCTTTTCTCCTTGCAGTGACGGAGAATGGGAGGTGATCTGATAGAAGTGTATAAGATGTTGAGAGGCGTTGATGTCGTGGATAATCAGAGGCCTTTTTTCCCAGGGCTGAAATGGTTGCCACAAGAGGACACAGGTTTAAGGTGCTGGGGAATAGGTACAGATGAGATGTCAGGGGTACGTTTATTACTCAGAGAGTGGTGATTGCGTGGAATGGACTGCCGGCAAAGTTGGGGGAGTTGGAAAGGATAGGGTCTTTTAAGAGACTTTTGGATAGGTACATGGAGCTTAGAAAAATAGAGGGCTATAGGTAAGCTTAGTAATTTCTAGGGCAGGGACATGCTGGGCACAACTTTGTGGGCCGGAAGGCCTGTACTGTGCTGTCGATTTTCTATGTTTTCTATGTTTTCAAAATCTAGTCAATAAGAAAAGAAACACTTATGAAAGGATCAAAAACTTGGTAATGATAGAAATCCATAAGACTATAAGGGGAACAGGAAAGTGCTGAAGAATGGAATTAGGAGAGCTAGAAGAGACCATGAGAAGGCCTTGGCGGGCAGGATTAAAGCATTCTACAAGTATGTGAAGAGTAAAAAACATAAGACGTGAGAGGGCAGGAACAATCAAGTGTGACATTGGAAAAATGTGTCTGGAAACGGAGGAGATAGCAGAGGTGCTTAATGAATACTCCCCTTCAGTATTCACTGCAGAAAAGGATCTTGGACATTGTAGGGATGACTTACAACTGACTGAAAATCTTGAGCATATAGCTCTTAAGAAAGAGAATGTGCTGGAGCTTTTGGAGAGCATTAGGTTGGATAAGACACCGGGACCGGACGCAATGTTCCAAGGCTACTGTGGGAGGCGAGGAAGGAGATTGCTGAGCCTCTGGCGAAAATCTTCGCATCGTCAGTGGGGACGGGAAAGGTTCCAGAGGATGGGAGGGTTGCGGATATCGTTCCTTTATTCAAGAAAGGGAGTAGAGATAGCCCAGGAAAAATATAGACCAGTGAGCTTTACTTCAGTGATCTTTACTTCAGTGGTTTGTAAGTCGATGGAAAACATCCCGAGAGGGTGAATTTATGGACATTTGGAGAGGCATATTATGATTAGGAATAGTCAAATGAATTTTTCAAAGGTAGTTAGTGCCTTTCCAGCCCAACTAAATTGTTTGACGACCAATGTTAATTCTCGGGGACCCTTTCTCTTCGTGATTTTTATAAGTGACCTGGATGAGGAAGTGGAGGGATGGGTTTGTAAATTTGCTGATGACAATAAATGTTAGGAGTGTTGTGGATAGTGTGGAGGGCTGTCAGACGTTAAAGCGGGACATCGATAGGATGCAAATCTGGGCTGAGAGGTGGCAGATGGAGTTCAACACAGGAAAGTGTGAGGTGGTTCATTTTGGTAGGTCAAAATGGTGGCGGAATATAGAATTAATGATAAGAATCTTGGCTGTGTGGAGGATCAGAGGGATTTTGGCGTTCGAGTCCATAAAATATTTAAAGTTGCTACACTGCTTCGCAAAGCTTGTCTCTGTGGTTAAGCAGGCATACGGTGAATTGGCCTTCAACAACCGTGGCATTGATTTTCCGAGCCGAGAAGTAACGTTGCAGCTATGTAGGACCCTGGTCAGACGCCGCTTGGAATACTGTGCTCAGTTCTGATCACCTCACTGCAGGAAGGGTGTGGAAAACATAGAAAGGGTACCGAAGATGCTTATAAGGATGTAGCCCGGATTGGGGAGCATGCGTTATGGGAATTTGTTAAGTGATCTCGGCCTTTTCTCCTTGGAGCGATGAAAGATGAGAGGCGACCTGATAGAGATGTATAAGATGCTGAGAGGTGTTGATCATGTGGATAGCCAGAGGCTTTTTCCCAGAGCTGAAATGGCTAACATGAGGGGGCACAGTTTTCAGGTGCTCGGAAGTAGGTACAGCGGAGATGTCAGGGGTAATATTTTTACTCATAGGGTGGTGACTGCATGGAATGTGCTGCCAGCAATGGTGGTGGAGGCGGATGCTATAGGGTATATGAAGAGGCTCTTGGATAGGGACATGGAGCTTAGAAAAATAGAGGGCTATGGGAAATCCTAAGTAATTTCTTCAAGAAGTAGAGGTTCGGCACAGAATTGTTTGCTTGGAATATCAGAGTCCCGGGATATCACAGTTTTGAATCCAAGTACAATGGACCCGGAATCAAGTTGTGCAGGTTTATGAGGTGTTGAGCCAGTATTTCCTTATTATCTAAGCGCAGAAGTTTGTTTCTGGAGTTTCTTTGGAAGTAATGACTGTCATACTGGGGGGGTGGGGAGTGCCATAAGAATGCCATACTGTAAAAGCGCTGGATGGTTGGAGTGTGTAAAATGTGTGCAGAATAGTTTTTTGCAGCAATACGTAGAGGTACCAACCAGAGAAGGAGCAGTGTTGGACCCCCTGTTAGGGAATGAGATAGGTCAGGTGACGGAGGTATGTGTTAGGGAGCACTTTGGGTCCAGTGATCACAATGTCATTAGTTTCAATATAATTATGGAGAAGGATAGGTCTTGATCCGGGGTTGAGGTTTTTGATTGGAGAATGGCTAGCATTGAGGAGAACCGAAAGGATTTAGAAGAAGTGGATTGGGACAATTTGTATTATGGGAAAGATGTGATAGAGAAATGGAGGTCATTTAAAGGTGAAATTTTGAGGGTGCAGAATCTTTATGTTCCTGTTTTGTTGAAAAGAAAGGTTGATAGAGTGAGAGAGCCATGATTTTCAAGGATATTGGAGACTTGGTTTGGAAAAAGAGAGATATCTACGGTAACTATCGGCAGCACGGAGTAAATGAGGTGCTCAAGCAATATAAGGAATATAAAAGAATCTTAAGAAATAAATTAGAAAAGCTAAAATAAGGTACGAGGCTGCTTTGGCAAGTAAGGTGAAAATAAATCCAAATGGTTTCTACAGTTATATTAATAGCAAAAGGATAGTGAGGGATAAAATTGGCCTCTTAGATAATCAGAGTGGAAAGCTATGTGTGGAGCCAAAAGAGATAGGGGAGATTTTGAACAATTTCTTTTCTTCGGTATTCACTTAGGAGAAGGATATTGAATTGTGTAAAGTAAGGGAAACAAGCAGGGAAGTTATGAAAACTGTGATGATTAAAGAAGAAGATGTACTGGCGCTTTTAAGGAATTTAAAAGTGGATAAGTCTCCGGGTCTTAACAGAATATACCCTAGGACATTGAGGGAAGTTATTCTAGAAATAGCAGGGGCTCTGACAGAAATATTTCAATGGTCATTGGAAACTGGGATGGTGCTGGAGGATTGGCGTGTTGCTCATATTGTTCCTTTGTTTAAAAAGGGTTCTAAGCGTAAACCTAGCAACTATCGTCCTGTAAGTTTGATGTCAGAAGTGGGTGAATTAATGGAAAGTAATCTTAGAGATGGTATATATAATTATCTGGATAGGCAGGGTCTGATTAGGAGCAGTCCACATGGATTTGTGAGTGAAAGGTCATGTTTGAAAAATCTTACTGAATTTTTTGAAGAGGTTACTAGGAAAGTTGACGAAGATGAGTCTATATGGACTGCAGTAAGGCCTTTGACAAGGTTCCACACGGAAGGTTAGTAGGAAGGTTCAATCGTTAGGTATTAATATTGAAGTAGTAAAATGGATTCAGCAGTGGCTGGATGGGAGATGCCAGACAGTAGTGGTGGATAACTATTTGTCAGGTTAAAGGCCGGTGACTGGTGGTGTGCCTCAGGGATCTGTATTGGGTCCATTGTTGTCTGTCACATACATTAATGATCTGCATGATGGCGTGGTAAATTAGATTTGTAAGTATGCAAATGATACTAAGATAGGTGGAGTTGTGAATAATGAAGTAGATTTTCAAAGTTTGCAGAGAGATTGATACCAGTTAGAAGAAAGGGCTGAAAGATGGCAGATGGAGTTTAAAGCTGATAAGTGTGAGGTGCTATATTTTGGTAGGACTAATCAAAATAGGGCATACATGGTAAATGTTAGGACATTGAAGAATGCAGTAGAACAGAGGGATCTGGCACCTCATGTGGATATGGTGGTGAAGAAATCTTTTGGTATGCTGGCTTTTATAAATCAAAGCATTGAGTATAGGAGTTGAGATGTAATGTTAAAATTATACAAGGCATTAGGAGGGCCAAATTTGGAGTATTGTTTAAAGTTCTGATCACCGAATTATAGGAAATATGTCAACAAAATAGAGAGAGGACAGAGAAGATTTACTAGAATATTAGCTGGGTTTCAGCACCTAAGTTACACAGAAAGATTGAACAAGTTAGGTCTTTATTCATTGGAGCGGAGAAGTTTGAGGGGGGATTTGATAGATGTATTTAAAATTATGAGGGAGATAGAATTGACGTAGATAGGCTTTTTCTATTGAAATAAGGGGAGATTCAAACGAGAGGACATAAGTTGAAAATTAGGGGAGAAATGTTTAGGGGTATAATGAGGGGGAACTTCTTTACTCAGAGAATGGTGGCTGTGTGGAACGAGCTTCCGGTAGAAGTGTTTGGAGGTAGGTTCGATATTGTTATTTAAAGAAAAATAGGATAGGTATATGGAAGGGAGAGGAATGGAGGGTTATGGGCTGAGTGCAGGTCGGTGGGACTAGGTGAGAGTAATGCGTTTGGCACGGACTAGAAGGGTAGAGATGACCTGTTTCCGTGCTGTAATTGTTATATGATTATATGGTTATATGGAGAGGATAAGTTAACATCCCACCCCTCAAAGTGAGAGGCTGTGAGTAAATGGGTTGTTCCCTGTTTGCAACAGTAGGAATACTGTTTGGTGTTCAAACTGTGTTTGGAAATCCCCCCTCCTGTCATCTGCCTCTCAGTCGGTGCAAATTAGTCAGAAACTCAAGATGCTGGAAATTTGCACGAAAAACGCGATACTAGTTGAAGCCACCATGACGTACGGCTGTGAACTCAAATCGCTAACTTTGTTCTTCTTGAAATGGAACTGTGCACAGGCGCTTGTTTTGTGATACTTAGTGGAACAGAAAAGAAACTACAACGTTTCCCTGTGAATTATCCTGGTATCACTTTCCCTGTTAGTGTGAGCACGTGGCCAAGTGGTTAAGGCATTGGACCAGCGACATGGAGGTCGTGAGTTCGATCCTCAGCCGAGGGAACGTGTTGTGCCCTTGAGCAAGGCACTTAATCACACATTGTTCTGCGACGACACTGGTGCCAAGCTGTATGGGTCCTAATGCCCTTCACTTGGACAACATTGGTGTCGTGACTTGCAGCATGGGCAACTGCTGATCTTCCACACAACCTTGCCCAGGCCTGCGACCTGGAGAGTGAAGACTTTCCAGGTGCAGATCCATGGTCTCGCAAGACTAACGGATGCCTTAATACTTTTCTTGTTATTCCTGGAAATGTGTTCAGTACAATTGTTGCTCACATGGTTCACAAGAGTAATCTGAGAAATGAGAGGGTTCATGTATGACAAACAATTAATGACTCTGGGCCTGTACTCTATGGTGTTCAGAAGTACAGAGCTGGACGGGATCTTATTTAACACTACCGAATGCTGAACAGCCTGGAGACGGTGGATATGGTGAGGGTGTTCCCATCAGACGGAAAATCTGTGGTCTGAGAAGACAGCCGCGGAATGAACAACCTTCCCTTTAAAACTGAGATCAGAGAAACTTTGTGAGCCAAATAGTGGTTGAGCTGTGGAGTTTGTTGCAACAGATGGTGATTGAGGCTGTCATTTGGTATATTTACGGCAATATATTATTGATCGCTAGAGTAGGAATCATGTTTCGTTAGTCAGAACGACGATATGATTAATTCAATACAGCACGAGGCATGCCTAAAAGAGCAGCCTTTACAATTTTAGGTTCACATTTCAGAACGGCTGCAGTGTTACCCTTTGTCACAATGTAACTCATAGCGTATGATGTTGAGTTTGTTATTTCCTTTTTCAGTTACCGTTGTTGAGTCACTTCCTCCGTTTCCACGGTAACAATCAACGAGAACTGCAAGACGTGTTGCTCAATTTTACCGCTCTGAGTTCACTTCCTCTAAGCTTAAAGACAGTAGCCTTTGGAAACAATGCAACAGAATAATAGTGGGAGGAAAGGATGCTGTGAGCTTTGGCTGTATGGAATGAACTGACAATATGGAAATATAGAAAACCTGCAGCATAATACACAGGCCCTTTGGCTAATAATGCTGTCTGAAACATGTACTTACTTTAGAAGTGTCCTAGAGTTAGCCATTGCCCTCTATTTTTCTATCCTTTCAATGCCTCTAGCAGGGGTTCGCAGTCTGGGGACCATGGATCCCGCGGTTAATGGAAGGGGTCTATGGCATAAAACAAGTTTGGGAACCTCTGCTAGCATCTCCCCTCATTCTGCTGTGTTTCACGGAATGATTTTCTATCTTGTTCAATCTACCTTTGTAACTCAGCTCCTTAAATGCCAGCAACATCCGTGTCTGCCAGGGCTCCTGTAGTCTCTACACTAGGCTGCCAAGAGCTATTTGTTATAAGCTGGTCTATCTCTGACACGTCCGTGTCCTTTCCTGATGTTTCTCTGTCTCCATCTCGAGAGACATGTTGTCAACCTACTTCTTTTATAAGCCTACTGATTCCTATGATAATCTCGACCGTACCTCTTCCCAATCTGTCACTTGTAAAATGCTCTTCTTTTACCTCAGTTTCTTTGCTTCCACTGCATCAGTTCCCAGGATGTGGCTGTCTTCCCTTCGCTGTTCCCAGGGTGCGGCTGTCCTCCCTCCGCTCTTCTCAGAATGTGTCTGTCTCCCTCCGCTGTTCCCAGGATGTGGCTGTCCTCCCTCCACTATTGATACTGTCCTCACTCACATTTACCATACGTCGTGCTCCACCCATCTTGCTACCACCGTAATAGTGATAGAGTTCTTCTTGTCCTTACCTACCACCCCTTCAACCTCTGCAACTTCCACCATCTCCAAAGAGATCTTACAACTAAACATATATTTACCCTCCTCTCTCCCACCCCGCCCTCTTCTTTCAACAGGGATCACTCTCTCCACAATTCCCTTGTTCATTCATTCTTCCTCACTAATCTCCCTTCAGCCACTTATCCCTGAAAGCGACCTATGTGCGACAGCTACCCGTACACCTCCTCCCTCACCTCTATTCAGAGCCCAAAACAGTCCTTCCAGGAACACTTCACCTGCGAACCTGCTGGGGTCACCTATTGTGTCCTATGCTCCCGATGCGGCCTCATTTACATTAGTGAGACCCGCCATAAATTGGGAGACCGTTTTGTTGAGCATCTCTGTAACACCTGCCACAAGGACGACAAGGAGAAGTAGCCGAACATTTTAATTCCGATTCTCTTTCCGACGTCTCGATCGATGGCCTCCTCTTGTGCCAAGATGAGACCGCCCTCAGTGTGGAGGAGCAACAACTTGTATTCAATCTGAGTACCCTCCAACCCGATTGTATGAATATTGAATTCTCCTTCCAGTAAACAAATTTCCACCCCGCCCACTTCTCTATTCCCCACTCTGAACTTTCATTACTCATCACCAGCCTATTACTTCCCCCTGGGTCCTCTCTTTCCCTTTCTCCTATTGATAACACTCCAATTCTTTATTCTCCAGCCCTTGACCTGCCCATCACTTAACTTCAGCTATAACCTTCCAGCTCGCCTCTTTCTCCTCCCCGACCTTTTTAATCAGATATCTTCCCCATATTCCCCAGCAAAGAAGAAGGCTCTTTGCACAAAATGTTGAATGTTTACTCTTTTCCATAGATACTGCCTGATGTGCTGAGTTCCACCAGCATTTTTTGTGCGTTGCTTTGTATTTCCAGCACTTGCAGGCTTTTTCGTGTTTACGTATAGTAATTACCATAACTATTATTTGGGCGTTGTTGAGATTATATCGGGAATCTGATGTAAAATCCTGCACCTCATACTCACACGGGTTATACAGACCAAAGAACAAACTGCCGGAGGAACTCAGTGGGTCGGGCAGCATCTGTGGAGGGAAATAGACCGTCAAAATTTTGGGCTGAGAACCTACTTTTGGACTGAGAGTGGACAGGTAATAGTCAGAGAAAAGAGGTGAGGGGTGGGGATCCGACAAGAGCTGGGGTGTGAGAAGTGGATCCAGGTGAGGCGGGAAGTGGGAAGTTGGAAATAGTGACGGGGGTGGGAATAGAGTGGTGGGGGCAGCACGGGGCTGCAGAAGAAGGAATTTAATTCTATGAACGATTAACAAAGAACTTAGAGAGTATTTGTTTTAGAGATTCACCAGACTGATTCCTGGAGGACGATGAAGATCAGTGATCGTCTTCCCATAAAAAAAGAGGTCGACAGATTTGTGGAGACCGAAGGGATCGAGGAAATGAGGATCGGGGCAGAAACAAGGGGCTGAGATGGGAGAGCAGTCGTCATCTTGTTGATGGTTAGACAGGCTGAATGGCCACCTCCTGCTGTTTCTCATTTGATGTTTCAGTGTTTCTGCCCAGTGAGGAATGTGAATAGAAATTAGTGTTTATAAACATAGAAGAGATTTGAATTGAACCTGCACAATTCCTGTTGGAGTGGGAGTTGTGTATCGGATCGGTGTGGGAATCGAACTGCTAACTCTGAGAACAGGGAGGTGGAGCTAAGGGGGGACGTCGACTCAGAGGCCTGCTTCGGGCATTTTCATGCCTTACAAGGCGCAGATTCGAAATCTGTGTGGGGCGCCACTCCTCGCACAGACACGAGAGCACTGTGTGATTAAGTGCCTTGCTCAAGGACACAAACATGTTGCCACAGCTGAGGCTCGAACTAGCGACCTTGAGATCACTAAATGAACTCCTTAACCACTTGGCCAAGTGCCCAACACAAGGGGATAATGAGCTAAGGGGACAGCGAAGGTACTAAGGGAAAAATTAAAAATGTAGCTGGTGTAAATAAGAAATAATGTGTAAAATGTGGCAGGTGGGTCGGGCAGTGGGTGTGGGGCGAGGAGCAGAGTCACCGGTTCAAGTGGGAGACACTCCACTCGTCACGTGATCTAGTTTCTCGCTCCCATTTCAAGCGCAGATCTGCAGCATCTGCGGGGTTTTCGCTTCCGAGGCCCCGCCCCGTCCCGCCCTCACAGTCCTCGGATGGACGCTGGTTTTCTTTCCTTTCTCTGTTGAAACGGATCGTCGGCGGGGAGTCGGTGGACGGATTGCTGTCTGCGGGGCAAATAAATCAAGTTCCCACCGGTGAGTACTGAGGCCGGTCACTCGGTTGAACGACAGGGGCAATTTACCATCGGTGAGTACTGAGGCAGATCCCAAGGGGGACGACCTGATGTTGTTCAGAGAGTCCCGTTAACTTCTCGGAACTGCAGGGCTCCTCCCGCTTCATGGACATATCCTGCCCGGGTCGGTCCGGGTTTTGGAACCTTCACACCGAGCCGCCTGAGTTGAGCCGCCGCTCAGCCCCTGTTGCACTGGTCCCAGGTGCGGGATGAGGTGGTGATGCCGGGACTAAACCCATCGGTCCGGTTGTAGTTGGGGAACTTTACCTCCATGACCCGGCCCCGTATCGGATCCAAACTTCACCTGGATCGATAGTTATTTTGCATATTTCCAGCACAGTAGAAGCAGCCGTTCGGCCTGTTGTGTTCTTGCAGACACAAGGGTTAAACAGAGTAATCGCACCCTCGGGACAATGCTCCACGTGTATGAATAGTTTCATTTTCCCCCGTTCAGACAGGACAGTGAGATCCGGATCTCTCACGTCCTCTCGGGGGACTGGGAAGTTTATTTCCATCTTCTTTCCATGACTACGACTTGCCGAAATGCTGACAGTGTTTCCCGATATATGAGCCTATTAATGCGAGAATTAAGTCTTTTTCATCTATCTGGGCTTCTCAGAAGTGTGTACGCTGCCTGCAGAATTTCCAAAGGAGCACGGTTAAATTGGGGAGTCTTTATTTTTTTTACATGTACCGAGGTAGAGTGAAAATCGTGTCTTCGTTATCATCGACATAGATCAATACATTACAGCAGTACATTGAGGCAAAACAATACCTGAGTGTGACAACTCATTCTGGTTACAGAGAAAGTACAGTGCTGATAGGTATGTGGTTCAAGGTCACATCGATTTAGACTGTGAGGTCAGGAGTCCACTCACCACGCTGGAGAACATTCAGTTCGCTTATAACAGCAGAATACAAACTGTCCTTGAAACTGGTGGTATGTTTCTGTTCCCTTTAATCTTCGACCCGAGGGAGGGTGAGAAGTGAGAATGTTTACGGTTCCGGGGATCTTTCATTATGTTGGCTGACTTACTGAGGCAGTGGGAAGTGTAGACTGAGTCCATGGAGGGGAGGTTGGTTTCTATGATGTGCTCAGCTGTGTCCACAGTTCTCCGCTACTTCATTCAGTTAAAGAAATAGCAGTAGACAGTAGTTGTATTAAGCTGTGCGGTAGCGGGATGGGCTACTTTCTCCGGAGCACCGATGAAGCTTGTAGAGTGGAAAACGACATATACCGAACTTCTTATTCAAGTCAAGTCAAGTCATGTTTATTGTCATTTCGACCATAAGCTGCTGGGGCAGTACACAGTAAAAACGAAACAACGTTCCTCCAGGGCTATTGTTTGTTCTGGCTTTGTTATATTGGAATCTGTTATCTAGTAGTGTGTACTATTATTTCAGTGTCTGTGTATTACTGGACGACCATCGGAGAGCGCACTTGATTCCTTCTCCCACCGGGTTCCATCTGCTTATTCCCTGCCCATCTGGTTCAACCTCTGTCCAGTCTGAATCCCACCAACTGAATGATATATATCAACCCACTGTTCAATCTCTGTCCAGCCTGCGTCCCAATGCCGCGATGATATATATCAACCATCTTGTTCAATCTCTGTCCAGTCTGTATCCCATTGCTGCAATGATATATTTCAGCAAACTCTCTTCTAAACTTTGTCTTCATTGTGAAGTTTTGTTTTGCATCTTTTCCAGGATTGTTTTTTTGATAGCTGGAGCTACCAGAGGTTTAATTGAACACAGCAGGTGGCAGCGTAAAAACAGCCATTTCAATTTTAGTTTCCCCGTTACAAAATGGCTGCAGTGTTAATCTTTGTAATAATAGAGCTCAGAGCATCTGATGTTGAGTTTGTTATTTCCTTTTTCGGTTATTTTCGGTGAGCCACTTCCTCCGTTTCCAGGGTAACGGCCCGTCAGAGCTGCAGCAAGTGTTGTACTTTTTATCGCTCTGTGGTCACCGCCTCTCAGCGTAGAGACAGTGGCCTCAGGAGCAAATGTAACAGAGTGACAGTGGGAGGAAAGGATGCTGTGAGCATTGACTGTATGGGATGTATTACACCAGGGTCAGGATGAACTGAGGAACTAACAAATGGGTTGGGGTGGGGTGGCATTTACAGTTTAGGGTGTTGTTGATATTTTACAATCAGTTACTATCTGTGCATTAAAACGAGGAGGGAGAGAATACTACAGTTGCAGGAAATTCAAAGTAAGGAGGAGAAAATACTGGAAACGCTCAGCAGATAGGCAGCATCTCGAACAGTCTCAGTTCTGAAACTGGGTCTTCCACCATTTGTCCTTTCAGAGATGTAGTCTGATGAACTGAGTTCCCAGCATTTTCTACTTTATAATTTTACATTTTGTTCCTGCTACACTGCAGGAAACATGGCAGCCAGCTGTACTGGGCGAGATCCCACGCAGCAAGAAGATTGAACTGGGATTAGCTGAGACACTGCCGCATATTACCGGCAGCAAAGAGCCCTGGGAGAGTTGGTGCTTGAGATACAATCTTGGGATGGGGTCTCCAGGAATATGGAACTGGCAGTGTTTGGGCTTCGGTCTACGTTGGTGCTTTTACAGATGTGGCTGGATGTTCCTCCTTCCACAGTGAAGCAGACGTCTCCAGGGGCTGGATATTGGTAGCGTGAGTCTGTCAGTGTGAGATGTGGAAACACCCAATGTGATATGTGGAAAAGATGTGTGAGGCTCTGGGTGTGGGCTGTGACCCTCTGAGGTTGGATCCTGGAATACCACACGTTTTCACCCAGATAAAATGAATCAGGGGATCAGGTTGTCCGGGTTTATGAGATGTTGAGCGAGTATTTCTGTTCTGTGCTCAGATGTTTGGTTCTGAGGTTCTGAAGTTCTGAAGCAAAGCAGAGAATGAGTTCCCATTCCATCCCTCGCAGGGAGAGGCTGTGATTAGTACGCTATTTTGTGTTTGCCCCAGTAGAAATAGACCGGGGTTTCAGAATTCAATTCACTTTTGGAAATTCCCCCTCACTGTCACCTGTCTATCTGCCAGTGGGAGTCAAAGGGAAACTCAAGATGCTGAAGATAGAACAGAACATGGAACAGTACATCACAGGAACAGGCACATCGGCCACAATGGTGTGCCAAACCAGATAAAAAGTAAATCAACCCCCCCCAAAAAAAAATAATGACGCCTACGTACACAATGTCCATATCCTCTCAATCTTCCTCACACCCATGTGCCTACCTAAACATCTCTTAATAGCTTCCAATGTGTTGGCTTCCACCACCATAACAGACAATGCATTCCAGGCATCCACACCTCTCTGAGTAGAAAAACTTACCCTAACATTTCCTTTGCAACTACTCCCTCACACCTTCATTGCATGTCCTCTGGTATTAGACATTTCTAACCAGTGAAACAATACTCCCCGTCTACTCTATCTATGTCTTTCATAATCTTATAAACCTCCATCCGATCTTCCCTCAGTTCCTACCACTCCATGGAGAACAACCCAAGATTTTCCACTAAAAGCTGGATGATGTTTGAATCCATTCTGATGAAAGGTTAAGAAACCGAATTGCTAACTTTTTTCCTCTCCCCACAGCTGTTCCTTACCTGCTGAGCATTTCTAGTGATTCCAGTTTATCTGTGTTACATTCATCCTGGAACATTTTGTGAGAGTTGACAGAAGAGTAAAGAAGGCACAGCTTTTCCCAGTACATTATCCTGGTACCAATTGTCCTGTTTTCCCCGGAAATGTATTCAGTACAGCTGTTGATAACAAGGTTCACAAGAATAATCTGAGGAATAAGCATTATGCATGTGGAGCATTTGATGGACCTGGGCCTGTGTTCAGTGGAGTTCAGAGGGATGGTGGTTGGGGTTTGGTGGTGGTGGGGGGTGGAAGTTAGGGCGGGGGTGATTATTTACACCAACTGAATAACAGCAAGTCTGGATGCACTGGGAATGGAGAGGGTGTCTTGATTAGACGGAGAGTCTGGGATCTGAGAGTGCTGCCTCAGAATAAACAGACTTCACTTTAAAACTGAGACGAGAGCAATTACTTCAGCCAAAGGTTGGTTCATCTGTAGAATTTGATGCCACAGAGGGTGGTGGAGGCTATCGTTCGGTATATTCATGTTCTGGATTGCTAAATAGGTCGAGTGTTATAGCAGGGAAGCAAGAATATGGTGTTGGAAAAAAAAACATCCTCCGTGATTGATTATGGAGCAGACTGGAATGACCGAATCACCTAATTCTACTCCTATGTATTATAACTTGTATCTTATAACATGACTGAACGATGACTTCTTTGTATCCCATCACAAACAAGAGAAGATCTTCAGATGCTGGAAATTCAAGCAACACACACAAAATGCTGGAAGAACTCAGCAGACCAGGCAGCATTAATGGAAGAGAGTAGAGTCAACGTGCACATGTTGCCTGGCCTGATGGGTTCCTCCAGAATTTTCTGTCTGTTCTTTTGTATCCAAGACAGGTTATGTAAAGTGTGAGGGACAGTTCCAGATTTCTTCACTCAGATCATATCTGTATTAAGATTTAAATTTCAGGTTAATGCTTTGTTCTTGTTTGTGTTAGTAACATATTTCATTATCTGTCTGGTTAAATTTAGACCTGCGGTGAGAGGTTTATTGGAAGAAAAGCCCACGACTGGAAGCGAACCACAACTGAAGATGAGGGAACAGCAAGAATGGAACCAGCCCGAGGACTGAGAGCATCAACTGGAGAGAACCCTTCTGACTCGAAGTTTCCATTAATTCAGCCAGGAGAAAGTTTGGTGAGTCTCATTTACTCTAACATTGGTCCTTTAGACATTGCACTTCTGTACCAAGGAAAATAGGAAATAGCTGGAATGAGACTAAATAAACCTAGATGTGCCAGTTATGTCAGTTGCAATCATTCCAGATCTGCTAATATGCTGTCGGCATCAGCTCTGTGAAGCCACGCACATTCCCTCATATTGTTTGCTCATTTCAAACTTGTCACTTCCGATTTTTCCTTGCTTTGTCTGTGAAATGCGTTTAGAATTTCTTCCCTCTATTAGACGCCGCAGTTGTTTCCTGCTGTAGTGATAACAGAAATGTGGAATTACCATGACTACTACTACATCTACTCAGGCCTAGGGGGCCGGCGTCAGGCACGATGACGGACTCCCCACTGCTCCGTCTGCCTCATCAGTGTGTTCAGTTCACCTACATTAGCCGTGCCGCTGTCTTCTAGGACCGTGTTGACCATAGTCTTGAGAGGGCGCCCAGGGTTCATCCTCCCATGTTTCAGCTCCCATATGATGACTAGGCTGGCAGGTAGCTCGGGGTGTCGTACCATGAACTGCAGCAACATGTCATTAATTCCCCCGTCTATTGCAAGCTGCAATGATATACTTGCCCTCAAGTATATCGTCGTGCAAGCCTCTGCTAAGAGCAAACCCTCTTGAAGCCAAATGTCCCAGCACCACATTTCATTCAGTCCTAACTAGCAACAGCCAACCAATAAATAATACTTACATACCCTGGCGTCATAAACTATTTTTTTTTACCAAAAAATTGTCAGAATCCGTGCTCAAGCAGAAGTAGGTTTTGCAATGTTCCCATCTGACCCTGTAGCAAAGGCACAGGTTACATCTGACTTGAGATGAACGAATGTCCACGCAGCCAGGACTGCTACAGCTGCCGGAGTCGGTTTAAACTCAGTCGTTGAGGGATGGGAAGCAGCCTGTTGAGTCAGATGATGAAGCCGTTGATATTAAGGAAGATGCAATGTTCAGAGAGACTGCGGAAGGATTAGCTGTGGATAGGGCATCATGTAATGAAAAGCAGCATCAGTTTCCCCTCCCCCTCCCCCGACTCCCCTTCTCACTCTCCTGTTTTTTTTTTACCAGTATTAATCACGGGAGTCAGGAACTCTTTCTGCTCACAGACCAGTGAAAGTAAAGCCTTTGATTCCATTTCAGAGCCCAGTTTCTTTATAAAGAGTGGTGTTGAAGTGTTTTCCAGATGAACATGGGGGAATGTGTAACGGAAGTTTGAATCAGATCAGCAGCAGCTTCGGAAAGCCGAGTGGTCCACTTATGCATTTGGTGCGTTGATTAGAAAAGTTCTGACAGTTTAATTAGTGTAAGCCAATATAACTTCTGCATATTAATTATATTGTGGAACTGAATAGAAACACTACATTGATTAGGTATATACATGGATATTTATGAGTTAGTGTTGTACCGCAGCGGGTTGCGGATCGACCATGACTCATTCGGTGAGCTGGCCAGCACGGTACGGGACCGAGGGCCAGGCTCCCGCGGTCTCTGTCACTGACTCGACAGTCTCCCCATCTACCGCGCGCTCCAGCTCACCACCCCTCCCACTGCCCACGCGCGCCCTCTGGCGGAGCGCCGTCACCCTCGCGCTCCCGTGCTGACGCTGCGCGTGCCCGGTATCTCCCGTGAAGTGACGTGAGATTTACTTGTCTCTCATTGGTGACAGCAAATGCCAATTTAGCATACCAACCAATGGGAATATGGGGTTTGTCATTAAGGAGTTCCCTCTCGAGACCCCGCCACTTGTTTCCTAAACTGACTCTTGGGAAAGATCCAACAAGCTTGTTGCTTCAATGCCGCTCTTCCTCGCCATGGAGTTAGAGGAGCTGCAAGGGCGACGGATTGAAGAGGGAGAACAGGGGGTTTATCTCCTCTGAAGTGGCGAGGACGAAGGCTTCAATACATTTGTAGCGGACACCGGTAAAGTGTTGACCAGCAAGTGCAGTGTGCAGGGGGTGGGGGGGGGGGGATATTGAGAGCAAGTCACGATCTTTCTCTATGACACAACGGGCTGCAGGGACTCAGTGGCTGCCTTTTGTTTGAGCTGGCTGGGTTTAAACAGCGGAGTAAACAGACCCACCTTGGGCCAGCAGCCTGTCCCAGTAACACTCACAACACGACTGTCCCAGTGGGCGCTGTGGGGACAGATGTTTGGAGTATGGTTTCTCCCTGTCTGCATCAGCAATTTATCTGAGGGACAAAATGCAACATTTACAAGTCTGTTATTGACTGAAAACATTTGTATTTATTCCGTATTTTGCTTACGATACAATCATTGTCCAACTTATGTTCCGTTAATCGTCATTCAAAACATACATGAAAACCCATGAATACAGCCAAATACAGCAGCGTTACTGCACACCGAGTCTTCTTGTTGGAAACTGCCTCGGTAAGATCCCTCGAGGGCATAGCCATTGTCTGAGTAATATTATCTATCCATCGTAGTGTCTGTCATCCTCTCCTTCTTGTTTTGCCTAACATGAGAGTCTTCTCCAAGGAATCCTGTCTTCTCATGATGTGGCCAAAATATTTCATCTTCTCAAGCCTCCTAGTGAGCAGTCTGGCAGTGTTTCTTCAAGTATTGACTTGTTGGATCTTCTGGCTGTCCAACGAACTCTTCACACTTTTCTCCAGCATCCAAGTTGAAAGCGTCGATTCTTTTGTGTTCAGTCCAGCTCTCACAGCCACACATCACAACTAGAAATACCATAGACTTGACTCTACGGACTTCGGAGACAATGTTATGTGTCTGCGTTTCAGTATTTTTTCTAAATTCCCATCGCTGCCCTCCCCAGGAGTAAGCACCGATTAATTTTCTAGCTGCATTTTCCATGTATAGAAACTGTTGAGCTGAGGAAGACAAAATCCATCACTGCTTCCATTTCCTTTCCACTTAATACGACGGAGTTAATAGGACTGCCTGGTTTTCTTAATATTGAGCAAGGAGCCAGCTTTCTTCTTTCACTTTCATTCGAAGCTTCCTCAGATCCTCCTCACTCTCAGCCATTAGAACAGTATCACCTGCATATCTGAAGTTGTTTATCTTTTGTCTGGTAATTTTGATTCCAACATTTTGAGTCCTCTAGACCAACATTCCTCATGATGTGTTCAGCATATAGATTAAATAAGTAGGGTGACAGAATGCAGCCTTGTCATACTCCTTTCCCAATCTTGAACCAGTTTGTTGTTCCGTGGTCAGTTCTGTTGCTTCTTGATCTCCGTACAAGTTTCTCATAAGGCAGATCAGATGCCCAGGTATCCTCATTTCTTTAAGGATTTGCCATAGTTTATTATGGTCCACACTGTTGAAGGTTTTAGATTCATCATTAAAACATAGATAAATACTTTTCTGGAATTCTGCTGATTTCTCTATTATCCAGCATGTGTTAGCAATTTTGTCTCTGGTCCCTCTGCCTTTTCGAAAACCAACTTGTACATCTGGTTGTTCTCGTTCCATACGTTGCTGTAGTCTTGCTTGCGTGATCTTTAGTGTCACCTTGCCACCGTGTGAAATTGCTCGGTAATTTGAACAATCCTTTACATTGACCTTCTTGGGAATTGGGATATAAACTTTTATTTTCCAGTCTAAAGGCCATTGTTAGGATTATCAGATCTGCTGGCAAATTGCATACAACACTTTTACAGCAACATCTTTTAAAGTTTTAAACAATTCAACTGGACCCCTGTCACATCCTTGCAGCCTTTTTATTGGCGCAAACACGAGGAATTCTGCAGACGCTGGAAATTCAAGCAACAGACATCAAAGTTGCTGGTCCTGACGAAGGGTCTCGGCCCGAACCATCGACTGTACCTCTTCCTAGAGATGCTGCCTGGCCTGCTGCGTTCACCAGCAACTGTGATGTTTGTTGCCTTTTTATTGGCAATGTTTTCTATCACCCATTTGACTTCACTTTCCAGAATGTCTGGCTCTAGATCGTCGAGGGAGTCATTGCTGGTGTCTTGGCTGTTGGGATATTTTCTGTACAATTCTTCTGTGTATTCCTGCCATTTCTTTTTGACATTTTCTGGTTCTGTAAGGGCCTCCCCTTCTTTGCCTTTTACTATACTTATTTTTGCATGAAATGTTCCTTTGATTTCTCTAATCTTCTTGAATAGATCTCTTGTTTTTCCAATTCTTTGGTTTCTTCATCTTCTTTGCATCAGTCTGTTAAGTAAGTTTTCTTATCTCTCCTTTGTCTTCTTGAACGTTGTGTTCATTTGGAGGTATTTGTTCCAATGTCCTTCACTTCTCTTCGCTGCTCAGCTTCCGCAGAAATCCATTTAGCTTTCCTGGTCTTCTTTTTGTTTGCAATGCTCTTCTGGCTTCTCTCTACCAGCTTCACTGCATATTCTTGAGGGATGCTATCAACATCAAACCTTGGTTTTCCTGGTGCTCTGCAGTTTCATTTTGAATATTGCGTTGAATATTGGTCTGAGATTGTCGCAGAACGGGGGGATTGTGGAGTATGGGTGCACAGTTCGCTCAATACGGCAACATGGGGTGGTGAAGATGTGTTTACCACATCGTCCTTCAACAGTCAGGGTACTGAGTGCTGGATTTGGGACATTATTTTATTTATTTTTTTATTGAGATACAGTGAGCCGCGCTGCCCATTAGGTCCCCCGAGATCATCTGGAGGAAACCCATGTGATCACAGTGAGAACCTGCAAACTCTTACAGGCAGCGGTGGGAATTGCAACTGGGTCATTCAAACTGTAAAGACGTGTGTTAACCACTATGGGACCGTTGTATCAGTCGTTGGTGAGACTGTGTTTGTGGTACAAAGTATAGTTCTTGCCGCTATATGTTTCAAAAGGCTTGGGTAAAGTGGAAAGAGTGCAGAGACGATTTGCGAGTCTGTTGTCAGGGCCAGAAGGCCTCAGTTCTGGGGAGAGGATGACCACTCTGTTTTTACTCCCTGGAATGTAGGAGACTGAGCAGCAATCTTACAGAAGTGTTTTAAATTTGAAGGGCAGAGTAAAGCGTGGTTTATACTTCTGCATTAACTGGACGGCGTAACCTACGCAAGTGGCCTACGCGCATTGTGAGCATTTATACTTGTGCGTTGGTGTATCTGTGCAGCTCGGCAATTCCCGCACGTCATGCATGCGCACTCACCCGCCCACGCAAGGCTTCATGGTCATGGTAGTGTCAGGGTAAACAAGACGCGAGCGTCTTTTTTCGTGCAAAATGTGTCCTCCAAAATTTAGAACCATAGCACCATAGAAACTACAGCACAGAAACAGGCCTTTTGGCCCTTCTTGGCTGTGCCGAACCATTTTCTGCCTAGTCCCACTGACCCGCACATGGACCATATCCCTCCATACACCTCCCATCCATGTATCTGTCCAATTTATTCTTAAATGTTAAAAAAAGAACCCACATTTACCACCTCGTCTGGCAGCTCATTCCCTACTCCCACCACTCTCTGTGTGAAGAAGCCCCCTCTAATGTTCCCTTTAAACTATCTCCCCCCACCCTTAACCCATGTCCTCTGGTTTCTTTCTCCCCTTGCCTCAGTGGAAAAAGCCTGCTTGCATTCACTCTATCTATACCCATCATAATTTTATATACCTCTATCAAATCTCCCCTCATTCTTCTACGCTCCAGGGAATAAACTCCTAACTTATTCAACCTTTCTCTGTAACTGAGTTTCTCAAGTCCCGGCAACATCCTTGTAAACCTTCTCTGCACTCTTTCAACCTTATTTATATCCTTCCTCTAATTTGGTGACCAAAACTGAACACAATACTCCAGATTCGGCCTCACCAATGCCTTATACAACCTCATCATAACATTCCAGCTCTTATACTCAGTACTTTGATTAATAATGATTAATAAAGGCCAAAGTACCAAAAGCTCTCTTCATGACCCTATCAACCTGTGACGTCACGTTTAGGGAATTTTGTATCTGTATTCCCAGATCCCTCTGTTCCACTGCACTCCTCAGTGCCTTACCATTAACCCTGTATGTTCTACCTTGGTTTGTCCTTCCAACGTGCAATACCTCACACTTGTCTGTATTAAACTCCATCTGCCATTTTTCAGCCCAATTTTTCAGCTGGTCCAAGTCCCTCTGCAGGCTCTGAAAACCTTCCTCACTGTCTACTACACCTCCAATCTTTGTATCATCAGCAAATTTGCTGATCCAATTACCACATTATCATCCAGATCATTCATATAGATGACAAATAACAATGGACCCAGCACTGATCCCTGTGGCACACCACTAGTCACAGGTCTCCACTCAGAGAAGCAATTCTCTACCACCACCCTCTGGCTTCTTCCATCGAGCCAATGTCTAATCCAATTTACCACCTCTCCATGTATACCTAGCGACTGAATTTTCCTAACTAACCTTCCATGCGGGACCTTGTCAAAGGCCTTACTGAAGTCCATGTAGACAAGATCCACTGTCTTCCCTTCATCCACTTTCCTGGTAACCTCCTCGAAAAACTCCTATAGATTGGTGGAACATGACCTAACATGCACAAAGCCATGTTGACTCTCCCTAATAAGTCCCTGTCTATCCAAAAGCTTGTAGATTCTGTCTCTTAGTACTCCCTCCAATAACTTAACTACTACCAACGTTAAATTTACCGGCCTATAATTTCCCAGATTACTTTTCGATCCTTTTTTAAACAACGGAACAACCTGAGCCACTCTCCAATCCTCCGGCATCTCAACTGTAGGCAGCGACATTTTAAATATTTCTGCCAGGGCCCCTGCAATTTCAACACTCGTCTCCTTCAAGGTCCAAGGGAACACCCTGTCAGGTCCCGGAGATTTATCCACTTTAATTTTCCTCAAGACAGCAAGGACCTCCTCCTTTTCGATCTGTACAGTTTCCATGATCTCACTACTTGTTTCCCTTAATTCCATAGACTTCATGCCAGTTTCCTTAGTAAATACAGATGCAGAAAAAACTATTTAAGATCTCTCCCATTTCCTTTGGTTCCGCACATAGCCAACCACACTGATCTTCAAGAAGACCAATTTTATACCTTACAATCCTTTTGCTGTTAATATACCTGTAAAAGCTCTTTGGATTATCCTTCACTTTGACTGCCAAGGCAACCTCATGCCTTCTTTTAGCCCTCCTGGTTTCCTTCTTAAGTATTTTCTTGCACTTCTTATACTCCTCAAGCACCTTATTTACTCCCTGCTTCCTATACATTTCATACAACTCCCTCTTCTTCTTTATCAGAGTTGCAATATCCCTTGAGAACCAAGGTTCTTTATTCCTATTCAATTTGCCTTTAATCCTGACAGGAACATACAAATTCTGCACTCTCAAAATTTCTTCTTTGAAGGCTTCCCACCGACCGATCACATCCTTCCCAGAGAGCAACCTGTCCAATTTCGGAGGTCTGTAAAGCTTTATGGAAAGCATTACAACCAGAGTTCCTTCCCTGCCCTTCAGTCGCCCAATGGGAAGCTATTGCAGCGTAGAATGACATGCGATACAATGAAGCGGACCGATCACAGTTGTTGCGTTCTGTGTTGCCGCGACGCGCGATTGAATTTTGTGAGAGGTGCGCGTTGCAGCAATGCAAGCTGTCGCGTGGGGGTCCTTATCAAATTTGCGTAGGGTTTGCGGTGACGCAGAGCTTACGGCGACGCGTTGACGCAGAGTATAAACCAGGCTTGACTGACTCACTCTTTTATTTGTGTATTTCACATCATCGCCAGCAGGTGGTGCTTTCTTCCACCCAGACGGCGGACAAGCAGCCGACAATCAACCAACTCAGTCAGAGTCAGAATGGACACAGGTATGTTCACTGGGCTCTCTGTCATTAAAACTCTGGCATCATTGTACACGTGTAGTCAAATCATCAATAGTTCAGAGGAATAAACTTGGGCGCTAAAGGGGCACAGCAAAACGTGCCATTAAACGGGGTCATTGACCCTACCGGTAAAGCGACCTTGAGCACTGGAACAATTCACCAGGTCCAGCGCAGGGACCTAACAACGGGAATGGTCGAATCACTCCGCTCACCGTGCAAATCTTCACCTGAGTGAAAGGGGAAGGAGCTCCTGAATAAGGTGGGTATGGGTGACACTCAGACAGGAATACAGCAGCGGGCAATGTAACAGTCCAGGGAACAGACAGAATTTCCATCAGTATTTGTTACATCCTGATGTGGGAAATGCCTTCAACAGCCAGTGAGAAACAGATGCTGTTTTCTGTTTGGAAGGCCAGTGGTGAATTACCCCCGGATTTCCGGGTTGTTGCTCAATGGAGCTGAGGGGAGTTCTCGGTGTGTTTTCTGCGGCCGAGTTAAGGAGCGTTATATTGTGGGAGAACGGGCTGGGTGCGGGAGACAGTGACAGAGAAATTTTAAACAGGGAATCTGAGTGGGCTACGGAGGCATTGAATGTCCTTGGTGAATAGGATTAAAGTAAAACAACAGGGTAAGTAGTGAGGGCAGCACACAAAATGGTGGAGGAGCTCACAGGTCAGGCAGCACCTATCGAGGGAAAGGAACAATCGACGTTTCGGTTTGAGGAATCTTCAGCGGAGACTTTGTACATTGATTTCAGTGTTGTCTTGGCCACATCAAATAGAGCAGGAATGGAGGAGCATTCTTCTGGGTGAAGGTCTGTGACCAGTAATCTCCGCAAGGCTACTGGCTCGCTATGTGTCATGTGTGATGTAAATAACTTAATAATAAACTATGTATTACTCAAAATGATTAAATAGAAAGAATCACGTAGGTGGATTGGTTCGTCGATTAACCAACTCGGCGGAGTTGTGTAAATTTGGGACTGTTGTCAAAATGTTCAGCATCCAATGAGAAATATGAACAGAAAGTCACCGAGTACAGTTAATTCGGGCAAATGTGAGGAGTTGCACCTTGGGAGATCAAGTTTGCTAGCGATGTGCACAGTGAATGCTGGGACCGTTAGGAAGGCTGATGAGTGGATGGGTCTTGTGATGGATGGGCATAGCTCCCTGAAAGTGGGAACACAATTGGCAGCGTGCTAACGATGAGTTGATGTGTGAGTACGTAATTTTTAAAGTTGTGCTGTAACTGGATGAACTGTGGTTAAGAGACAATCTCAGTATTGTGCACAAATCTGGTAGCCATATCATGAGAATGATGTAGAGGCTCTGGCGAGGGTGCAGGTGAGTTTCACCCTGATTACAGAATATTGGCTTCTGGGAGAGGTCGATCAAGCTTGGATTCCTTTCTCTGGAGCGTCGGAGTCTGAGACCGCTATCTCAGAGAATTCATAAATTTATGAGGGGCAAAGCAAAGTTCGATAGTCCATGACTTGGTGCAAATATCAAGCACTGGAGTGAATAGGTTCAAGGTTAGAGGGTAAAGTTTAAAGGGGATTTAGGATGCATGTTTTCCACAGAGAGTAATCGGTGTCTGGAATGAGCTGCCGAGGGAGGGACTGGAAACAGATACTCAGCAGCATCTGAGAGGGTTTGAACTCATGAGTAGGCCGGGAACGGAGGGATATTGACCATGTTCCTGAAGATGGGATTGGTTTAAATTGGCATCGTGTCCGCATACACATGGTACACTCTACTATTTTATGCTCTGTGACTGACTACAGATCTGAACTCCGCAATCTCCGCCTTCCTGTCAAATTGTGAGGATCACCAACTGTTCCTGTTGACGAGATTCTACATGGAGCGACTGGAGCAGGCGATTGAGGAGGGTGTGGAGGGAGTCAGCTTCATGTTAATGGGCGAGGATCACTTCACCGGGCCAGAGTATCACGTAAGTGGTAGGAACATAGACTGAGTTTAGATTCTACTGAATCTATCACAGACTGACAGAACCAGTGTAATGTTACCTCTGGGCTATGAAAGTCCTGCAATGCTTGTGGTGAGCATCAAGAACAGAGTTTTTGTTTGCAGAAACCAACCCAGGCCTCTGTTAATATTACTGAACACATTCATTTTTAGACAGGTTAGGATACAGACAATGATTGACAGGTGAATTTGGTGACGTGACACTTGATGGACATTGCAAGTGGACAGAGAACCACTGACATCACATCATGTTCCCAATGCTCGACCTTAATGGCCATTCAGCAGACTCTCTTGATTACTCCCGGGTTTCCCACAAATCAAATATATATTAACTTATTTCTCAGCTCATTTCTCGAGTCTACCTTCAACTCCATCATCAATTGAACAGGCAGGACTGAATATCGTCTCTCTTTTCAACTACTGACCCTCTTTCATTTGATCAAATATTCCAACAATCCTCATGGTTCAGTTACCTTCTGTTCCTTGTCACTGTTCCATGTTGAGTTTGTAATTACCACAGTTCCTGTTAGCACTAGGAACTGCAAAATAATATCACTGAAAATCGTCCAAGCATCTGCAGATAACACAGAATTACCAAGAAATGTCTTTCCAATGGTCCTCCTGTTACTGGGACACATTCACCTATTGCTCACCAGACTGAATTTTAGTGAAGAGCCACATATTATCCCCAACGCTAACATTCCACATGCGACAGCTGACAATTTCAATCCAACCTTCCCTCTCTGTATTACTACCATTTGACTTTGGTCTCTCTGACACGCACAAAAGTCCTGTAATTACTGTCTGCTCCTCACTGCTAGTTCCCAGCTGTAGGCTGACACTGGACTCATCATGGAGCCGGGCAGTTAATTGTGAACCTGCTGCGGTCACCAGAGATTCCCCCTGGGAAAATCAACAGTGACTCTGTCATAGTTTGACTTAGCCATAGTCATCGAACTCTACAGTACAGCAACAGGCTCTTCGGCCCATCAGGTCCACACTGACCTATTATATGCCTAGTTGCATTGATCTGCACACCGACAAGAGACATCCATGCCACTTTCATTCATGTACTTAAAGTAAATTGTTTTTAAATGATCAAATCGAATGCACATGTACCACTTCCGATGGCCGCTCGTTCCATACTCTCACCAGCCTCTGAGTGAAGAAGTTCTCCCTCAAATTTCCTTTCATCTTTCATCCTTAATCTATGGCCTCTAATTCCAGTCTCACCCAACCTCAGTAACAGATGCCTATTTGCATCTACTCTATCTATACCTTTTATAAACTTTTATACCTCTATCACATCTCTCCTCGTCCTCCTACACCCTATGGCAGTCCTAACCTATTCAAACTTTCCCTCTACCTCAGGCCCTCAAGTCCTGACAACACCTTGTAATTTTTTCTGCACTCGTTCAATCTTATTGATATCCTTCCGAGAGGTAGGTGGGCTGCGTGCGGGTCGGTGGGACTAGGTGAGATTAAGCTTTCGTCACGGACTAGAAGGGCTGAGAAGGCCTGTTTCCGTGCTGTAATTGTCATCTGGTTATATGGTTACATTGCTCCCAATTAGCCTCTGCAACATGAATTTCAACATAATATCCCAACTTCTGTATTCGATATTTTGATTTAAGAAGGCCCATATCCTAAACGTTTTATCAGGACATCTACCTTTGACAACACTTTTAAGCAATTTTGGATCTGTATTCCCTGATATCTTGGTTTTACCGCACCGCTCATTGCCAAACCACTCAATGTCTTAATGCTATCCTAGTTTGTCCTCAAATAGTGCAACACCTCACACTTGTCTTCATTAAATTCTATCTGCCGATCTCCACTCCACCTTCTTCCAGCTGTTTCAGGTCCCGCTGCAAACTCTGATAAACTTCCTCGCCGTTACTACCTAGATGTTATCCACAGATTTACTGACTCAGTTTACCACATTATCATCCAGATCCATGAAGCACACCACTAGTCATAGACCTCCAGTCAGAGAATCTCTACTGCCTCTTTTAGATTCTCTCACGAATCCAATATCTAAACTAACTTACTACCATGTCATGAATGCCAAGCGACTTAACCTTATTAACCAGGCTCCCATGAGGGACCTTGTCAAAGGCCCTGCTGAAGTCCATGTAGACAACATCCCTCACTTGCCTTCACTGCTCCCCTGGTAACATCCTCGAGAAACCATAAGATTGGTAAGACAAGATATACCAGGTACAAATCAGTGATGACTATACCTGATGAATCCTTGTCCATCCAAATACTCATACCCAGTCCCTTAGAATACCCACCAATAACTTTACCACCACTGTTGTCAGGCTCACGACCCTATAATTCCCCAGCTTATTTCTACAGCCTTTTCAAACAGCAGAACAACATTATCTACCCTCCAATACTTCTGCATCTAACATTTTAAATATCTTTACTGGAACACCTGCAAGCTCTGCACTCGCCTCAGACAAATTATGAAGGAAAACCCTGGGGATTTACCCTCCCTAATCTGCCTCAAGACAGCAACCACCTCCTCCTCTGTATAGAGTCCATGATCTCACTGCAGTTCCGCCTCACTCTAAAGATGCTGTATGTCTCCTGAGTAAATATAACTGTAAAAAATCCATTTTAAGTCTCCCCCATCTACTTCAGCTTCAAGCACAAATGCCCTCTCTGAGCTTCAAGCACAAATGCCCACTCTGAGCTTCAAGCACAAATGCCCACTCTGAGCTTCAAGCACAAATGCCCACTCTGAGCTTCAAGCACAAATGCCCACTCTGAGCTTCAAGAGGACCAATTTAGACCGTTGGAATATTTTTGTTCTAAATACATTTGATGAAGGATTTGGGGTTCTCTTTTCCCTTGTCTGCTGTAGCAAACTCAGGCTGTACTTTCGCCCTCTTGATTTCCTCCTGTAGTAACTCTTGCATTTCCTGTACTCATCAAATGCCTCATTTGATCCTTTGAGCCTATACTTGTGATATGCTCAGGGCCTTGATATCTCTTTTTTTAAAAAAAAAAGAAGAAAACAACATTCCCTAAACGAAGGTACCCTTGTCTTTTATTCTGTCGGGAACATTCAAACTCTTCATTTGTGGTCATTTATGTATTTGAACTCGGTACTCTCAAAATATAGGTTTTGGAGGCCCTACACTTACCAAGCACATCTGTACCAGAAATCAACCAGTCCCAATCCACTTTCATCAGATCCTTTCTGGTACCATTAAAATTGGCTTTTCTCCAATTTAAAGTCTTAACCCAAAGACCAGACCCATCCTTTTCCATAATGATTGTTAAACTGATGTTATTATGATCACCAGATCCAAAGTGTTCTCTTGCACACTCCTCTGTTGCTTGCCCTGTTTTGTTCCCTAATAGGGATTCCAGAATGCACTCTCTCCAGTTGTGACCTGAATATATCGATTACAGAAACTTCCCTGGACACATTTGACCTACACTATCCCATCCAGCCCTTTAACCCAGTGAGTCAGTCAATAAATGGAAAGTCAATTGTCTACCATCAGAATCTTATGTTTCTTGTTTCTGTGAACTCCCTGCACGTTTGTTCTTCTAAATCCCATTGATTATTGGGTGCTCTATAATATAATCCAACTAACATGGTCATCCCTTTCTTAATCCGTAGTTTCACCTATGTAGTCTCATTGGACCAGCTATCCAGTTTGTCCTGTCTGAGCAATGCAGTGACATTTTCTCTGACTAGTTATGCCACCCGTCCCTCTGTAATCCCTCCCACTCTATCGAATCGTGTCTAATGCAACGGAACACTGGAATGCTGAGCTGTTAATCCTGCGCCTCCTCCAACCAAATCACAACAATGGTTACAATGCTGTAATTCAATGTGCTGATCCACATGCTAGGCCGATCTGTCTTTCATACAGTACTCCTTGCATTGAAATAATACGTATTTTGGGAAAAACAATTCTCATCCTTTAGTTTCCTGACTTTGTATGTTGGCTTAACAACATCTTTCCCACACAACCACTCCACCATCCATGCTGGTTCCTCACCCCCTGCAACTCAAGTTTGACACCTCCCCTCTCTCCATGCAGCGCTAACAACCCTTCCCACAGGGGTATCAGTCTGCCTCCAGTTCGGGTGTAAAACGATCACGGGTGTCCAGGCCACAACTTCCTTGGAAGAGAGCCCAAACATCCAAACATCTGAAGCCCTCGGTCATGCACCATCTCATCAGCCAGACGTTAAACTATATTATCGTCCTATTTCAGTCCTCCCCAGCATGGGGCACGGGTAGCAATCTTAAGAACACAACCCTGGAGTTCCTGCACTTCAGTTTAGCATCTAACTCCATGAACTCACTTTGCAGGACCTCATCACACTTACTACTCTTGTCATTGGTACCAACGTGGACCATGACCTCTGGCTGCTCACACTGCCCTTAAGAAAGTTTCAGACTCGAACTGAGATATCCCTGATACACCATCCAGAAATATTGTTCTCGTCAACAGAACCTCCAGTCTGTTTTCCTAACCGCGGAATTCCCCCTGTTAGTTCAGCTCACGCTTCTCACTCGTTCTGAGTCACAAAACCAAACTCGGTATCAGAGGCTTAGTGACCGTGGCTTTCCTCTGCTAGGTCATACCCCGAAACAGAAACCTGTATACCTGTTACAGAGGAGTTTCCTGCAGTGGCTGCCTCTCAGTTACCTGTGTCCTGCGCCTTAGGTATAGCTCCATCCCTGTATAGCCTGTCAGTCAACCTCTCATCCTCTTGAATGATCCTGGGTTCAACCAGCTCCAGCTCCAATTCCTGATCACAGTCTGTAAGAAGCTGCAGCTGGATGCAATTTCCTGAAGGTGTAGTTATCGGGGACACTGGCGGTCTCCCTGCTTTGCCACACCCCGTATGAAGAGCATTCCACTATCCTGCCTGGTATTCTCACTGTTCTAACCATGAAACGGAAGGGAAAATACTATCTAAAATCTACCTAAAGCCTCCGCCTCTCCTCACTGAACCCTCTCTGACACAAACCCTCAACTCCCCTCTCTATTTCTGACTCACTCACACTATGTCTGCTCTGCCTAAACCTTGCCAAGTGGAGGATTCCCCGCAATCTGTGGCGCAGGAAGTCCCGACTGACCTCACTCGCTTCTTTTTAGATACTTTCCTTGCTATGAACACTTCAATGGCTGTTAGATTTCTCTGGCGAGTAGAATGTGCTGGGTCAGTCCATGTTCGGCGTAGATTTGTACCCATCCCTCCACTCCTCAATATATTCCCCATTGTTCATTACAGAGCGTGACTGAGCTGGCGGAGAAGGGAAACCGAGCAGGCGCTTCCAAACTCCTCCTGGATCTGGTGATGGAGAAGGGCTCCGGGGCCCGGAGGGTGATGTGGGAATCCTTTGTGAAACTACACCACCATTTACCGAAGCTGAGCAGAATATTGAATGAAATATGGGAACGTGGTATGGTGAACAATACACTGTGTGTTACAGATGTAAATGCTGATAAATTTACAGTATTACACAGAACAGACTTCATACAGGTTAATCTGTTTGAACAGGTGATGCCCAGTTCGCCTACATGGACACTGAGCGGGGTTTATCTGAAGTGCCCGCACATCTGAAAGGTAAGCGATGGGATAGAAACCTCAAAGTCTTTATTTCTCTCTGTGAATATGTACGCCTGCTTAGCTTTTGTTGGAATCAGGTTTCTGTTGTTGGGTCTGGAGGACCATCGCCCTCAAGCACCGAGCGACGTTTGCAGCTTTCGAGCAGAACCGTCCAAGGTAAGTCCATTGGCCGGCCGCAGGGGACGATGCAAGTTTGCGAATTCTGCGTTCGGCAGCGCCGACGAGAAGCCCTGAGAGTTGCCAGTTCCTAAACTAACTGAAGGCAGAGGGATCCATATGGAACCATGAATCCCAGGTTAGGAAGTCTAACATCACTGCATCCAATGGCAAAACGCAGATCTCCTGGGAATCTCCAACAGTGCGGTGACCCAGAACAGCCTCCATGCATCGGGTCCTCAGAGAAGAGGTGGCTGTGGAGAGGTTATCAAGGCTTTAATACCACTCCTGGCTCAGACTGGATAAGGAATAAATTTTCTTTTCTATTACAAGGTGACCAAATCTGAAAACGTGAGTCCCGAACAACATCTTATAACTGCAATGTGTATTCAATGTGCTGACTGATGTTGGCCTTCTTCACCATCGCAACTCCCTGAGATGCTGCTTTCAGCGAACTATGCACCAACACTCCCACTTTCCACTGTTTAATATCGGTCCAGCGGGAACCTGGCATTTACTGTATATTAGGGGCATTAATAGGAGATGTCAAAAGTAGTTTTCTTTATTTTTTTACATGAGGAGTGGTGTCCGGAAAGCACTGCTGGGGTGGTGGCTAAGGCTGATACATTAGGGTCATTTAAGAGACTCTGAAAAACATGGATGAAAGAAATATTGAAGGTTATGTGTTATGCAGGAGTGAAGGAGTAGAGTGATTGTGGACTTGGTTAATAAGGTCAGTACAATATCCCCTCTTTTGCAGAGGATAACCAGTGAAGGGATTGTGTATCACACTCAAAGTACAACCACAACAGTGAACTATCCAGGATTGTGCGCGTTGACCTCATCGGCGGGCGGGGGGGGGGGGGGGTAGTGCAAATGTAACCTTGAGGAAAGATGTCAAACCAATGGGCGGGGAAATTATTTTGCTCAAGGATTCATTTTCAGCACTGTATATCAGAATTTTGCCTGAACTTCAGCAAAGTTTTATCGAGAGTAAATGTTTTGGAAAGCTCAGGAACATTACAATAGACACTTACAAACTGTTTTTTTTAATGTCCTAAGATGTTCAACAGAAACACAAGGAGACTCTGCGGACACAAACTGAAACACTGAGAGTGAACACAATCCTGATGAGGGAGAAGGTGAAGGTTTTCCAGCTGGTTGATCGATACGCTGAGCTCACAGTCATTTCTACTGTTCGAGATCGGAGACTGGTGGAACATGAGCTGCTGGCAAGAGGCAGAGACCACGAGGAGTGGAGAGAGGAACATCTCCGCAGAGAGCTGGAAAAAATCCTGACTGATCAGTTGTTCCAGAGCAGCTTTTCCCGGAGTAATTCTAAATCTGGGAGTTCGGCAGCAGTGGCCGGAGTCGCGGGGATCGGGAAAACAACAATGGTACAAAAGATTGTTTATGACTGGGCCACGGGGAAAATATACCAACAATTCCAGTTTGTCTTCAGTTTCAAATTCCGAGATTTAAACTCCATTAACTGGAGAATAAACCTGAAAGAACTGATTCTGGATCAGTATCCTTACTTTGGGAATATCCTGAGAGAGGTCTGGAAGAACCCAGAGGGATTGCTATTTATATTCGATGGCTTGGATGAATTCGAGCACAGAATCGATTTTGCTGACAGTCGGAGAGACACAGGACCTCAGTACACATGCACAGATCCTGAATTCCGGTGCAAGGTGTCTGACATTGTGTACAGTTTAATCCAGCACAAGCTGCTCCCAGGGTGTTCAGTGCTGGTGACCACACGTCCCACTGCGTTACATTTATTGGAAAAGGCGGAGATCGGTGTTTGGGCTGAAATCCTGGGATTTGTTGGTGAGGAACGGAAGGAATATTTCATCAGGCATTTTGAAGATCAGACAGTGGCAGAAGCTGTTTTCAAACACGTGAAGGAGAACGAGATCCTGTACACCATGAGCTACAACCCCTCCTACTGCTGGATCCTCGCTCTGGCACTGGGCCCCTTCTTCACACAAAGAGTCAGGGACCCGCAGCGAGTTCCCAAGACCATCACCCAACTGTACTCCTACTGTATTTACAACATCCTGAAAAACCACGGCCGTGAGATTGAGAACCCCCGTGATGTGTTACTCAGGGTCGGTCAGATGGCCTTCAGAGGAGTGTCCGATAAGAAGATTGTGTTTACAGATGGAGATTTGATCAACTACAATCTGCAGCCTTCCCAGTTCCTGTCCGGGTTCCTGATGGAGCTTTTGGAGAGAGAGGATTCTGCCCGGAGCGTGGTGTACACATTCCCACACCTCACCGTCCAAGAATTTGTAGCTGCAGTCGCACAATTCCTGACTATATGTCCCAGGGATATCTTGAAATTCCTCACTGAAGCCCACAGCACTACAGATGGACGATTTGAGGTATTTCTCCGTTTTGTTGCTGGTCTCTCCTCCCCAATGACAACTCGGGGCCTGGAAGAGTTTCTGGGTCCATTTCCTCATCAGACAACCTGCCGGGTGATTGACTGGGTGAAGGAGGAATTTAAACGCCAGGTTCGATACACATGGAATAAAGCTGGCAAAAGGAGCTTCCTGAATACATTGCACTACCTGTTTGAGTCTCAGAATCGTGGACTGGCTCAGGCCACACTGGGATCTGTGGAAACACTTTCATTCAGTGGAATGACACTGACCCCGATTGACTGCGCGGTCCTGTCTCATGTCATCGGACACTGTGATACAATAAAACACCTCGACTTGCAGTACTGCCACATTCAGTGTGAAGAAATCCAGCGTCTGGGACCCGGGCTACACAAGTGCCAGGAGTTGGGGTAACTTAATTTATGTATCACTTTGAACTGTAAAGTTGTTCCTTTGTGTTGTTTCAATAGTAAAGGATTTGGGAAAACACTGGAGAAAACCAGACTGTCCAGATTGTGACAAGAACGAAAGGAGAGCCTTAGGCAATGGAGATCACCTCTGTGGCCATCCCCCTTAACAATAAGTACTCCATTTTGACTACTGGTGTGAGGAACGACAACCTGGGGGAAGCAACAGTGGCAGGTCTGGAAGAGAATGGCAGCATTAATAGGAGATTCGATACTTGAAAAACAAATAGGAGATCCTGTGGACGCCTAAAAGAAACACAGTTTGCCTCCCAGGTGCTAGGGTTTGTGATGTTCTGAACGTGTTCAAAATACTGTATCCTGAAATCGGTCGTGGTACGCATTGGTACCAAAGACATAAGTAGAAAAATGGAAGAGGTCCTGAAAGCAGAACACAGGGAGTTAGGAAGCTGGTCCTCAAGGTTAGTAATCTCGGGATTGCTGCCTGTGCCACGCAACAGTGAGGATTGGAATAGAATGAGGTAGAGGATAAATGTGTGGTTGAAGGATTGTAGCAGGGGGCCGGGATTCAGATTTCTGGAACTTTGGGACCTCTTTTGGGGCAGGTGTGATCAGTACTAAAAGGGCGCATTGCACCTGAGTGTGAGCGGTCTAATATCCTGACGGGAAGGTTTGCTAATGTTATTACGGAGGTTTGAAACTAGATGTTCTCGGCGGTGTGATGCGAAGTGAAGAGGGGGAGGATGAGGCGGTTTGCACACAAGCAGAGACAGCCTGTACGAAGTTTCTGAGGAAGGATAGGCAGATCATAAAGCAAAGATGCATTCAGCCTGATGGTTTGAGATGTGTCGTTTTTAATACAAGGGATATCATAAACAAGGCGGATGGACTGAGAACGTGGATCAATGCATGGAACTGTGACGTTGTGGCCATTACAGAGAATGGATGTCTCAGGAGCAGGAATGGCTGTTGAGTGTGCCGGGCTTTAGGTGTTTCAAAAGGGACAGGGAGAGAGGCAGAAGAGGTGGGGGCATGGCATTGCTAATAAGAGATAGTGTCACAGGTGCAGGAAAGTCGGAATCCATGGAAGGAGTATCTGCTCAGTCATTGTGGGTGGATGTCAGAATCAGAAAGGGGACAATAACTTTACTCTTATATAGGCCCCAACAGTAACAGAGACATCAAGGAGCAGGTATGGAGGCAGATTCTGGAATGGTGCAATTATAATAGAGTTGTTATGATGTGTGATTTTAACAATCCTAATATTGACTGGCATTCCAATAGAGCAAGTGGTTTGGATGGGCTGGAGTTTGTTATGTGTGCTCAGGAAGGCTTCCTGACGCAAAATGTAGATGAACCAACTAGAGGAGAGGCTGTACTTGATCTGGTATTGGGAAATGGACCTGCTCAGGTGTCGGATCTCTCGGTGGGAGAGTATTTTGGAGGTAGTGATGACAATTCTTATCTTCTTTACCATAGCGCTGGAGAGGTATAGGAGAGACAATTTGAGAAAACATTTAATTGGGGTAGAGGGAAATATGATGCTATTAGGCAGGAACTTACATGGTATCATAAATTGAGAGGAGATATTCTCAGGGAAATGTACAGCGTAAGTGTGTCAAATTTTCAGGGACCATTCAGGATGCTGCCTGGGTTGGAGAGCATGCCTCATGAGAATAGCCTGAGTGAACACGGTCTTTACTTCTTGGAACAAAGGAGGTTGAGATGTGACCTGATCGAGGTGTATAGGATGAGGAGAGGCATTGTTTGTGTGGATAGCCAGAGGCTTGTTTCCGGGGCTGAAATGGTTAACAGGATGGAGCATCGTTTTAAGGTGCTTGAATGTCGGTAAAAGGGTGATGTCAAATGAAATTTCTCACACAAAGAGCAGTGGGTGGTAGAGGCGTACAAAATAGAGTCTTTTAAGAGACTCTTAGATAGATACAGGGCACAAATGGCTAACACGAGTGGGTACATAGTTTTAAGGTGCTTAGGTGCAGATACAGAGAGGATGTTAGGGGTAGTTTATCACACAGAAAATGGTGGCTGCGTGGAATGCAATGCCAGTGACAGTGGTGGAGCTGGATACAAAAGTGCCTTTTAATAGACACTAAGGAAGGTAAATTGAGTTTAGAAAAATAGACGGCTATACCGTAGGGGAAATCTGGGCAACTTCGAGAGCAGGTTCCATACTCGGCACAATATTGTGGGCTGAGGGACCTGTAACGTGCTATAGAATTCTATGTTCTATGTTCTGAATGACCAGGGAATTGGTCAGTAATTTCACCAGGAAGCAAGGGTTGTGGGTTTATGCGAAGAGATTTTGGAGACTTCAGCAGATCAGTGATCAACGAGCATTGGTTGAATCGCTGTAAATCATAGGCATGGCCGTGTTTCTCTCTGGCTGTGACAGTATTCCTTCTATCTGCTACTTACACCCAGACAGATACTGACTGCAGCAGGAGATTCGGAGCTTCATGCTCTCTTCCCCATAAAGAACAAAAGAGGGTCACCGGACTGTCCCATTCCGAGTGAGAGAGATACCTGCGTGAGAGCCTCCTCTCCCTGCCTTCCCCGTGTGTCACTATCTCCATCACTCCACCTGTTTGTCTTTGCTCACAACAAGATACCCAGACCCATGTGGGCAACTCTTCTCTGGAATATCTGTTTCAATTCAGAATTGCCCCTTCCGTGTGACCTACATCTGCATCACATCCTCTCTTACACACCCCCTTCCTCTTGTGGGACCTCACTTCCCTATTTCCTGTCCTCCTGTGAGATGTCTCTTCCTGCTTCCTCCATCCTCTTCTCTGACCTCTCTTCCCCGTCCCTCTTGGGCCTCTGAGATCTGTTCCCCATCCCCCTTCCTCAAGTGGGATCTCTCTTTTCCATCCTCTTTCCTCGTGGGATCTCTCTCCCCTACATCCTCCTCGGGTGGGATCTCTCTTCCCTACATCCTCCTCGGGTGGGATCTCTCTTCCCCATCCTATTATGCTGGTGGGGGTCCCTCACGCCATCCCGTTGATATTTTATCATCCACAACTCCTCCTCACTGTGGGATTTTCCCCTAACCTTCATTCCTGCTCCACCTGACCATCTTACCCTGTGGGGAGTTTACAGGGTCACGCCGACAGACTAAATTACCGACATTCGGTGAATACCCTGGAGCTGGGCAGTGAGGGACATTGACAGTGATGGGAACTCTGATCAGTGATTTACTGAAGGGTTTAATGTTTCCTGAAATATCCGAGTGAGAGAAATTCCCTCAGACCCACAGTTTGAATCACTTTGTTCATCAATTTGTCTGTTTGTCTTTAGACTGAGTAGTAATGACCTGGGAGATTCAGGAGTGAAACTGGTGTCTGCGGCTCTGAGGAACCCAGAGTGTAAAATACAGACTCTGTGGTAAGTACCAGACTGTGGGAGATTGTGTTTACAGTCACTGGGTGTCTGACACTGAACATTAATGTGATCAGTAATTGTGTTACTGATAAACACTGGGGATTTGTACCGTCTCCTGTCTCTCTGTGTCCTTCGTCCTCTCTCTCTCTCATCTCCAGGCTGAGGGAGGTCGGTCTCACAGATTCTGGTGCCGAGGATCTCGTCTCCGCTCTCAGTACAAACCCATCACTGACGGAGCTGAACCTGAGTGACAATAAACTGGGAGATTCAGGAGTGAAACTGGTGTCTGCGGCTCTGAGGAACCCGGAGTGTAAAATACAGAAACTGGGGTAAGTACCAGACTGTGGGAGATTGTGTTTACAGTCACTGGGTGTCCAACACTGAACATTAATGTGATCAGTAATTGTGTTACTGGTAAACACTGGGGATTTGTACCATCTCCTGTCTCTCTGTGTCCTTCACCCTCACTCTCTCTCATCTCCAGTCTGAGGAAGGTCCGTCTCACAGATTCTGGTGCCAAGGATCTCGTCTCCGCTCTCAGTACAAACCCATCACTGACGGAGCTGGACCTGAGTGGTAATGCGCTGGGAGATTCAGGAGTGAAACTGGTGTCTGCGGCTCTGAGGAACCCAGAGTGTAAAATACAGAAACTGGAGTAAGTACCATACTGTGGGAGATTGTGTTTACAGTCACTGGGTGTCTTATACTGAACATTAATGTGATGAGTAATTGTGTTACTGATAAACACTGGGGATTTGTACCGTCTCCTGTCTCTCTGTGTCCTTCACCCTCACTCTCTCTCATCTCCAGGCTGTACAATATCGGTGTCACAGATTCTGGTGCCGAGGATCTCGCCTCCGCTCTCAGGACAAACCGATCACTGACGAGGCTGAACCTGGGTTACAACTCGCTGACAGACGGATCTGTCCCCGCTCTCCGCTGCCTCATACTGACCCTCCCGAGTCTGGAACGGATCTGGTGAGTGTTTGTGTTAATGTTCAATGTGATAAAATATCAGCGGATCCGCGGGTTTTCTGGTAATATTTGTCTGTGAGTGTTGTTGAAACATTAACCCCAGTCCCCTGTTACTGACACTGTTGTATAATCTATTTATTTCATCTACATTCTTCCACCTGTTTTAGGTTACGGTACAATCAGTTCAGTTGGATTGGGAAGAAGGAACTGAGGCCTCTGCAGGAACTCAGACCAGAAGTAAGAGTGGACCTGTGAACATCGTAATGGGTGAACATCCCCAACCTCGTGATGGGGACGCTTTGGCCGATTTCCCGGCGTCCCCTTTAACGTCCGCCCTCCCCTTTAATGGCCGCAATCCAAGTTTCATCCCACACGGTTCTGATGGACCCCGGCTCCAGCTGAGCACTATGTGACGTCAGAGTGTCCCGCAGTCATGTAGCAACACAGACAAAATACAGGAGGAACTATGCTGCATCTATAGGAAAGATCACAATGAACGTTTACGGCTGTGACCCTTCATTTGGACGTAATTCCGTCTCCTGTCCAGCAGCGTAATTCCACCGGACATCTGGGTGCAGTTTTTCCCTGGGAGACCCTGGGAGCTCAATTCAGGACAACCGTGTACCGGGTGTTAGTATCCGTGGAGAGAATCCTTTTGCTCCCTTCAGTGAGGGTGATACATTCCCTATTCTGATGAATAAAGTGATGTTAGATTGACAAAAGCTCTTGGGAAAGACCCTGGATCTGCAGCAATCTCGGACACTGCCCCGACGTGTGATTTTAGAATCATCGTTGCCCCAATGCAGAGAGACAGTAAGAAATAAGACTGATTATTCAACCTGTCGCCAGTCAGTTCATTGTGTGTGACTGTGATTGAATCAGGAACTGCTCTAACTTCTTCTCTTAGTGTTCGACTTGAGTCTCATTTGAGGAAAACAGTTGCCTGAGGTTACTGCTGCCTCATGCACCCCGTGTACTGCAACAGTGCCCAAGATCTCGTTTCGCCACACCCGCACTCTATCCGCTTACCGGTCCCGCGCTCACCACGTGATCCTGAAATCCCGCGCTCACCACGCTCCCTGCCCTCTGCGCTTTCCTAGCCCATGCTCCCAGACCCTTCCCACGCCCGCTCCACCTGTGTGCGCTCCCTGCGCTCTCTGCCTCCCAACTCTCTCCGAACCTTCCCCACTGCACAGCTCATATCCCTGCACTGTTGTGTTATCCCCCAGCCTATCTACGACTCTCTCAAATGACCTTAATATATCTGGCTCAATTACTCCCCTCGGCAGAGCATTCCAAGCACCTAGCACTCGTTAAAATGAAACACCTTCCTTTAATCTTCTTCCACACTGTAAAATTATGTGCCTCACTTAACACTTCTTCAAATTTTCTGTATGTGCCTCTACCACCATCCCATGCTCCACACTCCGTTAAAAAAAAACCTGGCTCTCACACCTCCTTTGCATTTTCCCCCATCTCAACTTAAATGTATCAGAACCAGAATCAACTCTGATGTCACCGGGATATTTCGTGAAATTCGGTAACTTTACCGCAGCAGGATCATGAAATAGATGATCAATAAATATAGTGAAAATACAGAATTGCACTAAATATATGTTATTAAATAATTAAGTTACAAATAACCAGTGCAAAGAAATAGAAACACTTTTTTATTAAGTAGTGAGGTAGAGTTAATAGGTTCAATGTCCATTTAGAAGTCGGATGGCAGAGGCGAAGGAGCTGTTCCTGAATGGCTGAGTGCGTGCCCTCAGCCTTTGGTACCTGATTCCGGACAGTACCAGCGTGATGAGGGCATGTCCTGGGTGATGAACACTACCTTTCTACGGCATCGCTCCTTGAGGATGTCTCGCATGTTACGAAGGCTTATACTCATGATAGAGCTGACTAATCTTATAAGTTTCTACAACTTACTTCGATCTTGCGCTGTTGCGCCCCCTGCTACTATCAGACAGTGATGCAGCCAATCAGAATGCTCTTCACGGTATATTTGTAGATGTTTTCGAGTGCTTTAGTTGACAAAACAAATCTTCTATACTCTGAATGAAATATAGCAGCTGTCTCCACTTCTTTAATGCGGCATCAATATGTTGCCTCCGGGTTGGATTCTCAGAGATGTTGACACCCAGAAGCTGAAACTGCTCACGCACTCCACTCTGATCCCACTATGAGAAAAGGTCTATGTTCCCTCTCATTACCCTTTCTGAAGTCCACAATGAGCTCTCTGGTTTGCTGACGTTGTGTGCAGGTTGTTGCTGCGACACCACTCAACCAACTGGAATTTTGCACTCCTGAACGTCCTTCTGTCACCGTCTGAAATTCTGCCAACAAATGTATCATCGGCAAATTTATAGATAGCATCAAAGCTGTGCTTAGCAACGCGTCGTGGGTGCAGAAAGAGTAGAGCAGTGGGCTAAGAAGTCGAGGATCCAGTTGCAGAGGGAGATACAGAGGCCTCAGTTCTGTAACGTTCTGATCAGGGCTGTAGGAATGATGGTGTTAAATACTGAGTTATAGTCAGTAAGCAGCATCTTGTATAGGTATTTGCATTTTCCAGGTGTTCCAAGGCTGCCTGGAGAGCCATTGAGGTCGCATCTACTGTAGCCTTCTAGTGGTGGTAGGCTCTATGTCCTTCCCGAGAGAGGCGCTGAGTGTAGCCATGACCAACCTCTCAAAGCATTTCATCACAGTGGACGTGATTGCCTCTGGACTATAGTCATTAAGGCAGCTCACGCTACCCTTCTTGGGCACTGGTATAATTGTTGCCCTTTTGAAGCAGATAAGAACTTACCACTGTAGCAATGAGAGACTGAAGATGTCTCAGAAGATCCCCGTCAGTTGGTTAGCCCATGTTTTCAGAACCTCACCAGGTACTCCATTGGGCTCAGCCGCCTTGCGAGGGTTCTTCAGATATTCGGCATGATATCTAAAACTTCGGCAGATTTCTGCAGATATGTACTAGATAGTGTATTGACCGGCTGAATCATGGCCTGTAAACAAAATCCTACAAAGGTAGTGGATTAAGCCCAGTACATCACGGGTAAATCTATCCCAACCATTGAGCACATCGACATGAGACGTTGCCATGGAAAAGCAGCATCGCTCATCAAAGTTCCTCACCACCCAGAGCATGCTCTACTCTCTCTGCTGCCATCAGGTAGAAGGTACAAGAGCCTCTGGACTCGCATCACCAGGTTCAAGAACAATTGTTACACCGCAGATATTAGGCTTTTGAACAAAGTGTATAACTACACTTATTTGCCCATCCATTGAGATGTTTCCTCAGCCAATAGTCACTTTAAGGACTCCTTATCCTGTTACTTCACATTCTCGTCATTTATTGCTATTTATTTACATTTGAACAGTTTCCTGTCTTTAGTACTTTAATGGTTCTTACACTTACCCCATTATCGTTACTATTTTATAGATTTGCTGTGCATTCCTGCTGGAAAATGAATCTCGAAGTGGCTTAGGGACATGCATGTACTGTGAAATTAAAATAAAATATGACAGATATGTATGTTGATAATAAAATTAACTTAAAAGAAATCCTCCAGTTTCAAATGGATGTCCCTCTATTCTGAGGTTCTGCCCTCTGGTTCTAGACTCCCCCAGTATAGGAAAAATCCTCTTCACACACAGTCTGCCACAGCCTTTCAACATTCGATAGGTTTCAATGAGATTCTCCCCCTACTTGATACCCCTAGTTTCCAGCAAGTATAGACCCAGTGCCTTCAAGTGGTCTGGAATCATTTCCCGAAACTCCTTTGAACGCCTTCCAATGATAACACATCTTTCCTGAGATCTTGAATTGGCCTGTTCTGTCTCCGAGAAAAGCACATCCTGCTTGCGTCCTTCTGAGTTCTGTACTCTGTGCCTTGACCGATGAAGGCCGGCATGTCCTATGCCTGTTTCATCACGTGAGATCTGCCTGAGTAACCATCGCTGCTCTGACTACGTGAAACAAAAGATTCAGCAGACACAAAATTCAATAGCCTGCTTTTTGATTTGCCCTGTGTGAGCCCTCTGAGTCTCACAATGCACAGTGTTTAGTCCACTGTCTTCACAATTAAATGCCCAGTTATACCAATCCTGCACTCATTTACTTTCACCACAACCCGGAATTTGACCCCTGTGGACAAGAACGTGAATCGAAGGTCTATAGCAGGGCCTAACCATAGGATTGGACTGTGAATGGCAAGACCCTGTCTGGCCGAAGTGACGGTGTCTGTGCTTTAACGACTCTCGCGTGTTTTTAACTAATCTCGCGTGGCGCGCCCCTTGTCTACCTCATGTCGAACCCTTGCAGAGTGGTCAGCTGAATCGTAAACCTGCCTCTTTCTGTATCCCTCACTACCCTACCCACTGTATTCCATTAAGTTCCCTATACGAAGTGCGAACTCCTCAACGCGGCCAACAGCTAAACATTTCCCATCTGCTCTTTATCTCTGCTGCTTGGCTCCGTGTCGTATACGCAAGAGAGTGGAATAAAGCGGTACTGCAGGGCAACAGGTCCTTCGGCCCACAACGACTGTGCTGAACACAATGCCAAACTAAACTAGTCCCTTGTGCCTGCACATGGTCCACATTCCTAGTTTCCCGATGCAGTTTTGGCCTCCAACGTCCGACAACCCTTTCCAACCACCCCCACCCACAGATGCTGCTCGACCAGCTGAGTTCCTTCAGCAGATTGTGTGTCGCTCTCCACTCCATTGTGTGTCCGAGAAGATGGTCAGACAGGTTGGAATTTAGCCCTGGCATGGTGAGACGATCAACCTATTCCCGGTCTGTACTCTCCTCTGTTCTATAAACCAAGCTGGGGACACAGAGGGGAGAGAGAGGAGATGGCCATTTCCGAGGGAGAGGGAATGGTGAGGCAGTGTTAGGGAGGTGATGATTGCTGATGGTAATTTTATGAAGTAGTTAACCTCCCTCTTCTGCCATCTCCGCAGGTCTCTCTTCCCATCTGTGGATAGCATTTGTCCACTTTTTCAAAGATTGGAGAGTTTCTCTTTATTCGTCCGGGATTGTGTTCAGGAATTGCGAGTTAATGTTGCAGCGACACAAAATTCTGATTAGACCACACGAGGTATTGTGGGCACATTTGGTCAATTCATCATTGGATGAATTAGGAAGTTTGATAGAGGACGCCGAGGTGATTTACCAGGATGCTGCATGGATCAGAGACGATAACTTATGGGGAGAAGCTAAGCAAGCGAGGGCTTTTCTCTTTGGAGAAAAGTAGGATGACAGATGCCTTAATAGATGTGTACAAGATGATAAAATGGCACACATAGAGTGAACAACTGGGCGTCTTTCACCCACGGCAGAAATTCTAATCGGAGAGGACAGAATTTAAAAGGGATTGCAGGGAATTATAAGGGGGATACAAGAGGTAGTTGTTTTTTATACACAGAGTGTGGTGGGTCTGTGGAATGCACTGCCAGGGTGCTGATGGAGGCAGATATTTTGGGGACATTTAAGAGACTCTTAGATAAGCACATGGATGAATGAAAAATGAGGGCTGTGTTGGAGAGTAAATTGACCTTCCAAATGTCAACAGAACATTATAGGCTGAAACGCCTCTGCTGTTATATGTTCTATAATCCTGATTTTGATCCTGTCTGACTGAACTCCTGCTCCTCTTTCTGATGTTTATATGTCATGACGGATCGCCCACCTCCAGACCCTGCTGAACTCAGACCTCGGGCCCTGAGCTCAGGATGGCTCCCCACCCCATCACACTTCTTAACAACGTAGGAAAGAGAGGATAGAGGAACAAACAGAGGAAGAAATATCGTGAGAGGTATGGAGAGTCAGCGGTAAATAGAGAAAGGGAGGAGAAAGGTTGAGAAAGGGATTTGTATTGAGAGAAGGAGATGGAGAGAAAGAGAAGGACAAACATTGAGGGGAAAATTTACAGGGAAAGAGAAAAAAAATCAAGAGGGAGAGGAAGATCCTGATTGAGCGAGAAGGAGAAGCACCGAGAGAGTTTGAGAGAGAAGGCAGAAACAGCAATAGAGATAAAGGGAGCTGAAGAAATATTAAATGTGTCCATCCATCTACACCCCCTCCCCTACCTCCGCTCTCTCTCTCCTCTCTCTTTCTCTCTCCCCCTCACCTAGTACCTCTCTCTCCCTCTCTCTCTCCCTCTCTCGCTTTCCATCCCCCTTCCTGTCCCTCTGCCAATCCCCCTCTTACACACAGTGCTGCTGAGATCCATGCTGTACGCAGATTACCAGAGCTCTTTTGACATAATGCGGCCATCCTGGAAGTAATCTAATTTGCCTAATTTGACGAAACAAGGTCTACCGTGACCTCAATGTTAACGCGCTTGATGGGTTTGAGAAACATAGAAACATGGAAACATAGAGAACCTGCAGCACAATACAGGCCCTTCGGCCCACAAAGCTGTGCCAAACATGTCCCTATCTTAGAAATTACTAGGGTAACACATAGCCCTCTATTTTTCTAAGCTCCATGTACCTAGCCTAAAGTCGCTTAAAAGACCCTATTGTATCCGCCAGTACCACCGTTGCTGGCAGCCCATTCCACGCACTGACCACTCTCTGCGTAAAAAACTTACCCCAACATCTCCCCCTGTACCTACTCCCAAGCACCTGCAGCCTGTGCCCTCTTGTGGCAGCCATGGGCCCCGAGTAAAAGCCTCTGATTATCCACACGATCAGTGCCTCTTATCATCTTATACACCTCTATCAGGTCACCTCCCATACTCCGTCGCTCCAAGGAGAAAAGGCCGAGTTCACTCAACCATCAGGCTGAAACACAGTCAACCATCAGGCGGAACCACAGGGTCATTCCAGGAGACGGGAGAGATGTCGAGACTGACTGTGGGGCCGGTGTTAGGTGGTTACTTTGTGTATTGTGGTCACATGCATCAAGGTTCAGTGAAAAGCTTATCTTGTAGACTGTTCATAAAGATCGGGTTATTACGCATTGTATTGAGGTAGAACAAGATGAAACGGTAGGAGAATGCAGAATAAAGTGTGGCAGCTACAGATAAAGTGCAATGGAGGCGGATAATAATCTGGGAACACATTTTGTGGCAGATTTTGTGGTCAAGGCTTGAACTTATCATACTAGGGAGTCCGGTTAATCGGCTTATAGCAGCCGGGAAGAAGACGTCCTTGCCTGTCGCAATGTGTTTTCAGATTTGGCATCTTCTGACTGATAGGAGGGGCTGGGGAAGGAAAAAGAATTTCAAAATTGTTTTTTTTTCACATGAACAGAAATACAGTGAAAAGCTTGTCGTGGAAACGGCTCATATAGATCAGCTATGTAGAAAAGTCCAGTAATAGGCCCTTCGCCTCACCATGTGCTGAACTTTTAAATGCTCAAGATGCATTTCACCTTTTTTCTCAGCCAACCCTCAATTTGTCTTTAGTCCATGTGCCTCAGAGCCTCTTAAATGTCCCTAATGTATCTGCCTCCCATACCCATACCTGGCAGTGTGTTCCACACACCCACCACTCTCTGTGCAAAATCTATCTCTGACATTCATAAGACCACATGCCATAGGAGCACCATTGGGCCATTCAGCCCATCGAGTCTGCTCTGCCATTCCATCATGGCTGATTTATAAACCCGCACAAACCCAGTTACCTGCCTTTTCCCCGGAACCTTTGACTATTCAAACACCTATCCATCTCGAATTTAAATATATTCAGTAACTTGCCTTCCACTGCCATCTGTGGCAATGAATTCCACAGATTCAGTATCCTCTGGCTAAAGAAACTCCTCCTGGTTCACAGCAGTATTATGTTATTGCCAGTAATACCTTGTAATTAATGACCCTTAATGAAGAGCAGTTAGCTTACCTCTTTGCGGGGCAAATAGTGTCTTACTAACCGTTGAGTTCGACGAGGAATTGGCGAATGTGGCAGATGGGGCTAAATTCTGAAAGTTTTTTTTCATCGGAGTTCAGAGAGGCGGGACTGCGAAGGCGCGTAATGTCGGGCAGTGAAGCGCGGAAGATTTAAAAGGAACAGAGCCTTATACAGCGGGCAGCGTCGTTTGCGGGCGGCGGAGTGAGCCGGGAGCACAGTGAAGGCTTAAGGGTTTTGGCTCAACTGGCTCCGGCGGAAACGGGCGAGGCGAAGGAGGTTTGGTTTTCATTTTTTCCTGTTATTTGAGGAGAGGGGGAAGTATGAGTGTGAGGGCAGTTTGTTGTTCTCGGTGCCGGACTTGGGGGGTCGTGGAGTCTCCCAGCCTCCCGGACACCACATCTGCGCCAGGTGCGCCAAGATGCAGCTCCTAAGGGACCGCATTAGGGATCTGGAGCTGCAGCTCGATGACCTTTGTCTGGTCAGGGAGAGTGAGGAGTTGATAGAGAGGAGTTACAGGCAGGTGGTCACACCGGGGCCACGGGAGGCAGACAAGTGGGTCACGGTTAGGAGGGGGAAGGGGAAGCATCAGATACTAGAAAGTACCCCAGTGGCTGTGCCCCTTGCAATAAATACTCCTGTTTGAGTACTGTTGGGGGGAACAGCTTACCTGGGGGAAGTGACAGTGGCCGTGCCTCCGGCACAGAGTCCGGCCCTGTAGCTCAGAAGGGTATAGGAAGGAAGAGGAGGGCAGTTGTGCTAGGGGACTCGATAGTAAGGGGGTCAGATAGGCGATTCTGTGGACGCAGTCTGGAGACCCGGATGGTAGTTTGCCTCCCTGGTGCCAGGGTCAAGGATGTTTCTGATCGCATCCAAGATATCCTGAAGTGGGAGGGAGAGGATCCAGAGGTTGTGGTACATATAGGTACCAATGACATAGGTAGGAAAAGGGAAGAGGTCCTGAAAGAAGAATATATGGAGTTAGGAAGGAAGTTGAGAAAAAGGACAGCAAATGCAGTAATCTCGGGATTACTGCCTGTGCCACGTGACAGTGAACATAGGAATGCAATGAGGTGGAGGATAAATGCGTGGCTGAAGGATTGGAGCAGGGGGCAGGGATTCAAGTTCTTGGATTATTGGGATCTCTTTTGGTGCAGGTGTGACCTGTATAAAAAGGACGGGTTGCACTTGAATCCTAGGGGGACCAATATCTTGGCGGGGAGATTTGCGAAGGGTATGAGGAGACTTTAAGCTAGAATGGAGGGGTGTGATTGGCAACTAAATATTCCTGGATTCCATTGCTTCATGTGTGATAGAATCAGAGGGGCAAGAGGAGGAGGTGTTGAATTGCTTGTAAGAGAAAATATACCAGCGGTGTTCTGGTAGGATAGATTAGTGGACTCCTCTAGGGAGGCTAGTTGGGTGGAATTGAGGAATGGGAAAGGTGCAGTGATGCTTATAGGGGTGTATTATAGATCACTTCATGGGGACCGAGAACTGGAGGAGCAAATTTGTAAGGAGATAACAGATATTTGTAGTAAGCACAAGGTTGTGATTGTGGGAGATTTTAATTTTCCACACATTGACTGGGAAGCCCATTCTGTAAAAGGGCTGGATGGTTTGGAGTTTGTAAAATGTGTGCAAGATAGTTTTTTGAAGCAATACATAGAGGTACCAACTAGAGAAGGGGTAGTGTTGGATCTCCTGTTAGGGAATGAGATAGGTCGGGTGACGGAGGTATGTGTTGGGGAGCACTTCGGGTCCAGTGATCACAATACCATTAGTTTCAATATAATTATGGAGAAGGACACAGGGTTGAGATTTCTGATTTGAGAAAGGCTAACTCTGAGGAGATGTGAAAGGATTTAGAAGGAGTGGATTGAGACAATTTCTTTTATGGGAAGGATGTAATACAGAAATAGAGATCAGTTAAAGGTGAAATTTTGAGGCTACAGGATCTTTATGTTCCTGTTAGGTTGAAAGGAAAGGTTAAAAGTTTGAGAGAGCTATGATTTTCAAGGGATATCGGAAACTTGGTTCGGAAAAAGAGAGGGATCTACAATAAATATAGGCAGCTTGGATTAAATGAGGTGCTCAAGGAATATAAAGAATGTACAAAGAATCTTAAGAAAGAAATTAGAAAAGCTAAAAGAAGATATGAGGCTGCTTTGGCAAGTAAGGTTAAAATAAATCCAAAGAGTTTCTACAGTTATATTGATAGCAAAAGGATAGTGAGGGATAAAATTGGTCCCTTAGAGAATCAGAGTGGACAGCTATGTGCGGAGCCAAAATAGATAGGGGAGATTTTGAACAATTTCTTTTCTTCAGTATTCACGAAGAAGGAGGGTATTGAATTGTGTTAGGTGAAGGAAACAAGAAGGGAAGTTCTTGTTTCCTTCATCTGACAATTGACAATTAAAAAAGAAGTACTGGCGCTGTTGAGGAACATAAAAGTGGATAAGTCTCCGAGTCCTGACAGGATATTCCCTTGGTCCTTGAGGGACGTTAGTGTAGAAATAGCAGGGACTCCGACAGAAATATTTCAAATGTTATTAGAAACGGGGATGGTGCCGGAGGATTGGCGTATTGCTCATGTTGTTCCATTGTTTAAAAAGGGTTCTAAGAGTAAACCTAGAAATTATCGGCCTGTGAGTTTGACGTCAGTGGTCGGTAAATTGATGGAAAGTATTCTTAGAGATGGTATATATAATTATTTGGATAGACAGCATCTGATTAGGAACAATTAACATGGATTTGTGCGTGGAAGGTCAGTTTGACAAGTCTTATTGATTTTTTTGAAGAGGTTACTAGAGAATTTGACGAGTGTAAGGCGGTGGATGTTGTCTATATGGACTTCAGTAAGGCCTTTGAGAAGGTCCTGCAGGGAAGGTTGGTTAGGAAGGTTCAATCATTAGATAGCAATATTGAAGTAGTAAAATGGATAGCAGTGTCTGGATGGGAGAGGCCAGAGAGTGGTGGTGGATAACTGTTTGTCCGATTGGAGGCTGGTGACTAGTGGTGTGCCTCAGGGATCTGTTCTGGGTCCAATGTTGTTTGTAATATACATTAATGATCTGGATGATGGGGTTGTAAATTGGATTAGTAAGTATGCAGATGATACTAAGGTAGGTGGAGTTGTGGATAATGAAGTAGGTTTTCAAAGCTTGCAGAGAGATATAGGCCAGTTAGAAGAGTGGGCTGAAAGATGGCAGATGGAGTTTAATGCTGGTAAATGTGAGGTACAACATTTTGGTAGGACTAATCAAAATAGGACATTCATGGTAAATGGTTGGGCATTGAAGAATGCAGTAGAGCAGAGGAATCTAGGAATAATGATGCATAGTTCCCTGAAGGTGGAATCTCATGTGGATAGGGTGGTGAAGAAAGCTTTTCGGTTGCTGGTCTTTATAAATCAGGGCATTGAGTATAGGGGTTGGGATGTAATGTTGAAGCTATACAAGATATTGGTGAGGCCAAATTTGGAGTATTGTGTACAGTTTTGGTCACCGAATTATAGGATAAATGTCAACAAAATAGAGAGAGTACAGAGGAGATTTATTAGAATTTTACCTGGGTTTCATCATCTAAGTTACAGAGAAAGGCTGAACAAGTTAGGTTTAGAGAGTATGCATTCTGATCAGAGATTAAGGGAGCTAGGGCTTTACTCTTAGAAACATAGAAACATAGAAAATAGGTGCAGGAGTAGGCATTTGGCCCTTCGAGCCTGCATCGCCATTTATTATGATCATGGCTGATCATCCAACTCAGAACCCCGCCCCAGCCTTCCCTCCATACCCCCTGACCCCCATAGCCACAAGGGCCATATCTAACTCCCTCTTAAATATAGCCAATGAACTGGCCTCAACTGTTTCCTGTGGCAGAGAATTCCACAGATTCACCACTCTCTGTGTGAAGAAGTTTTTTGTAATCTCGGTCCTAAAAGGCTTCCCCTCTATCCTCAAACTGTGGCCCCTCGTTCTGGACTTCCCCAACATCGGGAACAATCTAGCCTGTCCAATCCCTTTAGGATCTTATACGTTTCAATCAGATCCCCCCTCAATCTTCTAAATTCCAACGAGTACAAGCCCAGTTCATCCAGTCTTTCTTCATATGAAAGTCCTGCCATCCCAGGAATCAATCTGGTGAACCTTCTTTGTACTCCCTCTATGGCAAGGATGTCTTTCCTCAGATTAGGGGACCAAAACTGCACACAATACTCCAGGTGTGGTCTCACCAAGGCCTTGTACAACTGCAGTAGTACCTCCCTGCTCCTGTACTCGAATCCTCTCACTATAAATGCCAGCATATCATTTGCCTTTTTCACCGCCTGCTGTACCTGCATGCCTGCTGTACTCTTTGGAGAGAAGGAGGATGAGAGGAGACATGATAGAGGTATACAAGATAATAAGGAATAGATAGAGTGGATAGCCAGTGCCTCTTCCCCAGGGCACCACTGCTCAATACAAGAGGACGTGGCTTTAAGGTAGGGGGTGGGAAGTTCAAGGGGGCATTAGAGGAAGGTTCTTTACTCAGAGAGTGATTGGTGCGTGGAATGCACTGCCTGAGTCAGTGGTGGAGGCAGATATACTAGTGAAGTTTGAGAGACTACTAGAGAGGTATATGGAAGAATTTAAGGTGGGGTCTTATATGGGAGGCAGAGTTTGAGGGTCGGCACAACATTGTGGGCCGAAAGGCCTGTAATGTGCTGTACTATTCTATGTTCTATGTTTAAGTTAGGTTTTTATTATTTGGAACATAGAAGGGTGAGGGGACTTGATAGAGGTATTTAAAATTATGAGGGGATAAATAGAGTTGACATGGATAGGCTTTTTCCTTTGTGAGTGGGGGAGATTCAAACAAGAGGACATGAGTTGAGAGTTAAAGGGCAAAAGTTTAGGGGTAACATGAGGGGGAACTTCTTTACTCAGAGAGTGGTAGCTTTGTGGAATGAGCTTCCAGCAGAAGTGGTTGAGGCAGGTTCAATGTTGTTGTTTAAAGTTAAATTGGACAGCTATATGGACAGGAAAGGAATGTTAGGTTATGGACTGAGTGCAGGTCGGTGGGACTAGATTAGAGTAAGCGTTTGGCACGGACTAGAAGGGCTGAGATGGCCTGTTTCCGTGCTGTAATTGTTATATGCTTATATGGTTATATATCTCCATCCTGATGGTAACACTGTGCAGAGAGCGTGTCCTGTTGGTGGGAAACTTTAATGACGGAGGCCACTGTTACAAGAATCACCCCTTGTAATAATGATCAGTGATGTACAGAGAATCTGTATTTAACAACAAGTAACATTTAATTATTTCAACTAAAGAGCACGTAGGTTCATACTCTATCTACCTGTGTGCACCCTACCAGAACCCCTGACACTCCATAGACAGCCAATGAAGAGAAAAGGTATTACCCAGGAAAGTAGTCTACGCTGGCCAGGTGTCCGTGGGGTCCTCCTTATCAGCGATGGTTGGATGGCTGCTGATGAGTTATCGCCCCTGCATATTTGGATTCCTGAGTCTTATACTGTTCCTCATCAACTGGACTGTTGGATCTCCATCCCGTTGGCTCAAGGTCACCTGACCTACCTGGGACACCTTCTTTCTGGTCATTGTACAGGGCTACAGCCAACACTGTTTCACAGGTCTGCCCACCCCTGCCTTGTGTATTTGTATCTGTACATCCTTGCTGGTCCAAACCAGTTAAATGCAGCAAACCAGACAGAGTCTAACGGGACTACAGATTTCTTATTTGGCAGGTCTGGTATTTTACATAACAAGTAGCTACTCCTCTGAGAATGGTCTCAGGTTTATTGTTCTGATTAGATTGTCCCAGAGTCCGAAATCAATTCAGAGTCCACGCCCTTTACATAACAAAAGGCTACGTGGTTGAGAATGGTCTCAGGTTTAGCAAATCATCACCTGAAGCTTCCTGTGTCCACATTCAGTTGCTCTGGTTAGATTATCCAAGAGTAGACAAACTGGGGGAAAACAGAGAGAACTGGTTTGTCTGCTTCCCCTGTCCTTGATGCGACTGAAGTTTCTTCTTTTCTGCGGGGAGTTTTCTGCCACGGACAGTGTCTTTTTCGGGTCAACTGTGGTCTGAATGCTCCAGGGTGGATGGTGGAGGGTTTTGCAGAGATACAGGGTGTTCTGGGGGTTTACAGAATTGGGGAGTGGTGTAGGGGTTGGAAGGGTTTTTACAGATGGCGAGGGGTGTCTGTGCACTTTTCCACCACTGTGGAAATATGCTTTACTTGTAGTACCAAAATGGCATTTTTGTCTGAAGCAAAATTAAAACTGTACTGTGTCGGAGTGTTCTGCTAATAATGTTCGTGCATCACTATGCTACGTGAACCTGAGTCCCTGACTGTAGACCGCAGTCCCTACACTGCATTCCATCTGCCACTTCATTGTCTGTTCTCCAAACCGGTCTGAGCCCTTCTGCAGACACCCACTATACTCTGAGCTACCTGTCCGGCACCTACCTTGGTATCAACTGCAAAGTTGGTTATCAAGCCATCAATCCTCTCATCCAGATTGTTGATATCTAACAGGAAAAGAAACGGTCTCAATAATGACCCCAGCGGAACGCCATGAGTTACTGGCAGCAAACCGAATAGGCTCGCATTGTTCTGACTCTGTGCCTCCCGCCACTAATCCAATCTTCCATCGATGTCAGTATTTTTTTCCTGTAACACCATGAGCTGTGATGTTGTTAGGCAGTCTCATGTGCAAGATTTTGTTAAAGAACATCTGAAAATCCAAACAAACAGCATCCACTTTCTCTCCTTTGTCTGTCCTGCCTGTTAGTTCATCAAAGGATTTCAACGGATTCCTCAAACAGGTTTTAGATCATGTGCCGCCAAGTATCCTGGAAAATTATCCTGAATGGACTCCAACCACTGAGTTCAGACTGACTGTCCAAAAGTTTCCTTTCTTCTGTCTCCCTCCCTTCTTAAAGCGTGAAGTGACATTTGCAACTTTCTAGTCTCCCAGAAACATTCCAAAAACAAGAGACACTTAAAAGTTCATTACCCAATCTTTAAGAGAAACAGGAGGGGTAACCTTTTCACTCAGAGGCGGGGAGAATGTGGAACAAGCTGCCAGAGCAAGTGGCAGGGGCGAATTCAACATTTAAGTGAAGTTTGGATGGGTGCATAGATGAGAAGGGTATGGAGGTCTATGCTCCTGGTGGAGATTGCTGGAACGAGGCAGATTAATGCTCTTGCACAGACTAGATTCGCCGAAAGGCATTGTTCTGTGTTGTAGTGTTACTTGACTGTAATGCCTTCACAATCTCTTCAGCTACCTCTTTCTGCACCCTGGGGTGTGCACCATCTGTTTTCAGGAGTCTTATCTACCTCCAGGCCTTTCAGCTTCCATAGCAAATTTTCTCCTTAGTAATAGCATCTATACTCACTTCTGCCCCGATACTCTTGAAGTTTTGGCATTTTGTGGGGGGGGGGGGGGGAGGAAGATGGGAAGTCAGAGTAAGAAGTGCAAGGTTCCTAAGGATATATTTCCCTTAACAAAACCAGGATTCAGCACTCCATGCTGGCATGAAAAAACTAATAAGAAATACACATCACTACACTGAAATAAAAACACAATTAAGAAAATGAATGGATGGTCACTCTAGAAGATCAAGTTAACCACTCATGTCCCGCCATAGAAGACATCCCCGCGATTTGAGCAGACAAGTTCCAAGCAAAGTGAGAAATGAGTGTGCTTCGCCATGTCTGTACCTCGTTTTATCAGCTGGAGCTGAGATACAAGAAAAATATAATACAAATTAACTCTACTTGATACCTAGTTAGCCCATCGCTTTACTTTGCTTTTTAGATTAGTTGTACGGTGGTTTTTTTTTTGTTTTTTTTTCTTTTCCTTATTGACAGGTATGAAAATTAGTATACTATTTTATTACCTTGTTATTTTATATCTAAACTGCACTGTTTGTATTAACTTATTTTTGTGTATTAATATCTCTTGTAAAGTTATATTGCAACAGTGTATCAGTGCCAATATGGTTTACCTTTTGTGTACTAATTCAATAAAAAGATTTAAAAAGAAAGAAAGTGTGGACGTAGCCTCAGATTCAAACTACATTGGACAAAAGGAGAAAGAAGAATAGCACACATGAAAAAGAAAAATCACACAGCACTCAGATAAGACTTCTAAGTATATATTTTCATCAAAAATGAACTGGATTCAGTGCTTCATGTGTGTATATGAAATTCTGATAAGAAATACAGACCAGGAAACCTAAATGAGAGGCTACCTCAGAAAAAATGAATCATCACTATGGAAGAAAACATTAACCAGTGGAATGAGTACGACCCTCCATGGGAGACATCCCAATGATCTGAGCAGACTAGATGTTGACAAGGAAGCATCGAGCACCTGACTGAGAGTTGGAGATCTCTTCCCAGAAACAGAGGGGTTCCTTTCAGAAATACAGGACAAGGTGGTCAACAAAAAGAAAAAGAAATCAAAAATACAAACCATACAAAGTAACAAGGCAATAAATGCAGAAAATGCCAAGAGAAACCAGACACAATCCAACACATTCCAGGATCCTGCTGCAGTTTAACTCAATCTGATTGCTTACACAGGTACAATCAAGTGGCAAATATCATTCACCAAAATCTTGCTTTAAAATACAAACTCATGAATAACCACCATAACTTCATTAAGGCATCATAAATTCAAGCCTGATCCAGTTAGGGACAGAATCTCACAATTTATATGATAATCAATACATTATGATAATCTAGAAGAACCATCCAGATATAAAATTACAGGATAAATAAGCAGGAACAACTCCCTCAACAGATATAACCATTCTCAACACACACGTTCCTCGACCAATAGGGCATCTCACCAAAGGTATTGGTGTCATCAGTCCGACAACCAAATTATTTTTTCTGTCAATTAGTTTCCAAATGTTGCTACTCTGTCATTTGTTGCCACGACCCACTGCTGATTCCCTTCTCCTCATCATATGTTCTTACCCCAACCATCGTCCAGAGCCCCAAACTCTGCCCTGTGCAGACTTGCCTCTGGTTTCTGACCCTGCTCCGTTGAACATCCAACTAATGGTTTCCCATTCTACTTTCAGTCTTTAGAGGACAGTGGTGTTTTCAACAATCCTTCAGCAGCAGGGAAAATGACCCATAATGTGGAAATGAGCCCTGAATAAGGAGGTTAACTCCCAATGTCATTCTTCCTCAGCCCAGAGATTAGAGGGGTGAAGAACATCTCAGACAGAACTGCAGTCTGCTCGACTTCTTCAGTCTGCGGAAAATTCAAGGGAAACCTCTTCACCCACAGAGTGGTGACTGTTTGGAACCCATTCCACAGATGTGAACAACAGGGGAGGATTTAAAAGGACTGTCGTGGAACTGGATCAATGGCTGGGTCCAGCAGGTCTGAGTACACTGGTTATGTTATAAATATGCTAAGTACCAAAAACAGAGTTTAAAATAGAACTAATTTATTTGTCGGAGATGCAGAATATTAAACTCCAGTCCCATTAAAGGTGAATATGTAGCAGAAGAAACTCCTCCCATGCCCAGTGACCAGGGTGCAGACTGGGTGTGGTGAGCAGCAGCAATAATTGCAGAGTTCAGCACCGACAATCACTCTCAAAACAGCATTCAGCAATGGTGATGGACAAATACCCAGCATGCAGCTAATTAAAACTTTCTCCGCAGTGTGAACCCTGCAGTGTGTCACAAGTGTAACATGCTGTGAGGTTTCACTGCTCATGTAATGGCCTCTCTACACTGATTCACTGCTGAGGTAATGGGTTCTCTGTAGCTGTAATGTTTAGGTTATGACTAGAGATAACAATGTTTTGGAGGGAGGGCTATCCAATGACAGAAATGTTCTCTCTTGTGAGTCTGGAAGAGAGATTTTCGTGGTCTTTTGCTGGGGAGAGATGAGAAGATGCGAATGGAGAGAGTGGGCTCTTTCTATTTTTTTGTTTACTTCACTAACCCTATACTCAAAGTAAGAATTATGAAGCTCAATTGTATAATCACATGTTGTGTACTGTTTGTTATTTCGGGGTACTGATTTGTAACAGGGGACACATTGCACAGCATCCACCCAAACGAGATTTCTTAAGTTTGGCCAGGCTGGGGCGCTGTCACCCCCTGTATTAAGCTGCTAGCCGAAGGGAGAGTTACATAAGGTGAGATGACTGAGTGAATCGCTTCGACATTCACAGCAGGTGAACAGCCTCTCTCCAGTGTGAACCCGGTAGTGTGTCATAAGGATAGACAACTGAATAAATCTAGGAAGATTGCAGGAAGATTGTTTCTGATGTTGGGGAAGTCCAGAACGAGGGGTCACAGTCTGAGGATAAAGGGGAAGCCTTTTAGGACCGAGATTAGGAAAAACTTCTTCACACAGAGAGTGGTGAATCTGTGGAATTCTCTGCCACGGGAAACAGTTGAGGCCCGTTCATTGGCTATATTTAAGAGGGAGTTAGATATGGCCCTTGTGGCTAAAGGGATCGGGGGTATGGGGGGGAAGGCTGGTACAAGGTTCTGAGTTGGATGATCAGTCATGATCATACTGAATGGCGGTGCAGGCTCGAAGGGCTGAATGGCCTACTCCTGCACCTATTTTCTATGTTTCTATGTTACTATTATGTACACACAATGGTCTAAATGAACCAGCAGCAATAGAGCAGACCTGGAGTCTGGTTTTGATGTTAAAAACCACTATTTATTAGTAACTATTTAATATAGTAACTTTAACCAGGTAAATCAAAAGTTAGCAGTGTTACACATATATATGTGTGTAAATATAATTCCCAAACTCGTTAAAGCTTGGGTGGCAACAGTTAAAGTCTTACGATGGAAATGTAAGGAAGTTCAGTTCAATCCACGGAATTGGTGTGTGTGAGGAAGGTATTTGGAATCCAAGGTGAAAAAGACATTATGAGAAGAGCGAGGAAACAGGTCCCGTTGATCTTCCGTCGTCAGGCTCCAAATCCACTCTCGAGTTAGCCAAACACAGCTTATCACTAAGGGGACCATCTTCGAGGGTAAACTACCACCCGGGCAAGGGTAGACACACCGGTAGCCTCCACAGGGTCAGCCCTTACACACACCGTGATACCCACTGATCAATTACCCTGATCGATCCTCAACCCACGCTTGTGGGCACTCGAAAGTCCCACCCAATGACTCCTCTGTCACTGGCCTCCTTTCACTGACCGGTCGCCGTAACCGGTGTCCCACTGTGTGTCTCTGGGAGAGTCATCTGACCTTGATTAAATAAACTCGCTACGAAGCAACTGTGAACATCGAACTGTCCATCACATAACCCCGCCTCTCTCTCACCATGGCAACCAAGAAGCAACTGTGAACATCGAACTGTCCATCACATAACTCCGCCTCTCTCTCACCATGGCAACCAAGAAGCAACTGTGAACATCGAACTGTCAATCACATAACTCCGCCTCTCTCTCACCATGGCAACCAAGAAGCAACTGTGAACATCGAACTGTCCAACACATAACCCCGCCTCTCTCTCACCATGGCAACCAAGAAGCAACTGTGAACATCGAACTGTCCATCACATAACTCCGCCTCTCTCTCACCATGGCAACCAAGAAGCAACTGTGAACATCGAACTGTCCATCACATAACCCCGCCTCTCTCTCACCATGGCAACCAAGCAACTGTGAACATCGAACTGTCCATCACATAACCCCGCCTCTATAACCTCGCCTCTCTCTCACCATGGCAACCAAGAAGCAACTGTGAACATCGAACTGTCCATCACATAACTCCGCCTCTCTCTCACCATGGCAACCAAGAAGCAACTGTGAACATCGAAATGTCCATCACATAACTCCGCCTCTCTCTCACCATGGCAACCAAGAAGCAACTGTGAACATCGAACTGTCCATCACATAACACCGCCTCTCTCTCACCATGGCAACCAAGAAGCAACTGTGAACATCGAACTGTCCATCACATAACTCCGCCTCTCTCTCACCATGGCAACCAGGAAGCAGGCAGCAGTACTGTAGACAGTTTCTGTCTCTCTCTCATTTAAAGGCACAGTCCATGTTCACCACAAATACTTCACCACATTCACAGTAGGTGAACGGCCTCTCCCCGGTGTGAACTCAGTGATGCACAATTGGTTGATTTGGCTGAGAGAATTTCTTCCCACAGTCTGAGCAGGTGACCGGCCCCTTCCCAGTGTGGACTCGCTGATGTTCCTTCAGTTGAGATGACATAATGAATCCCTTCCCACAGACAGAGCAGGTGAACGGCCATTTCCCTGTGTGTCAGTAGGTGAAATGACCAATTGAATCCCTTCCCACAGACTGAGCAAGTGAATGGTCACTCCCTGTTGTGAACTGACTGGTGTCTCAGTAGATGAGGTGAGCAAGTGAAGCCCTTCCCACAGTCTGAGCAGGTGAACGGTCTCTCCCTGGTGTGAACTCGCTGATGTGCCTTCAGATGAGATGACTGAATGAATCCCTTCCCACAGTCTGAACAGGTGAACGGCCTCTCCCCAGTGTGAACTCGCTGATGTATCTTCAGTTGAGATGACTTTGTGAAACCCTCCCCACAGACTGAGCAGGTGAACGGCCTCACCCCAGTGTGAATTCGCTGATGTACCTTCAATTGAGATAATTGAGTGAATCCCTTCCCACAGTCTGAGCAGGTGAACGGCCTCTCCCCAGTGTGAACTCGCTGATGTACCTTCAGATTAAATGAGCAAGTGAATCCCTTCCCACAGTCTGAGCAGGTGAACGGCCTCTCCCCCGTGTGAACTGACTGGTGTGTCAGTAGTTGAGATGCCTGAGTGAATCCCTTCCCACAGTCCAAGCAGGTGAACGGCCGCTCCCCGGTGTGAACTCGCTGGTGAGCCATTCGGTCAGATAACTGAGTGAATCCTTCTCCACAAATTCAGCAGATGACCAGCCTCTGTTCGAAGTGAACTGACTGGTGTGTCCACAGGTGGGAAGACCGACTGAATCCCTTCTCACACACAGAACAGGTGAATGACCTTGTCCCAGTGTGAACTTGCTGATGTACCTTCAGTTGAGATGACCGACTGAATCCATTCCCACTGTCTCAGCAGATGAATAGGTTTCCCCCTTTGTTGACGTACAGCTGGGATTTTCTTTTATCTACTGTCAATTTAAAGTGCCACAGTTTTAAAGCCACGAGAACATTTTCTGCCCAGATGAATGGTTGGTCCGCACAGCTGTTAAAATGAATTAGATGAATATTAGTATTATTTCATGTTCTTGTCACAGAGTCATAGAAAAGTACAACACAGAAACAGGCCCTTTGGCCCATCTAGTTTGTGTTGAACTATGTAAACTGTCTACCCCTGTACCCCTACCATCCAGGTACCCATACAAACCACTTACATGTTGAAATTGAGCTCGCACGCACCAGTTGGGCTGTCTGCTCATTCCACACCTGGATGACCGTCTGTGTGAAAAAGATTCCCCTCATGTTCCCCTTCATGTTTCACCTTTCACCCTTAACCCATGGCCTCTGGTTGTAGTCCCACCCCATCTCAGTGGAAAAAGCCAGCTTGCATTTACCCCATCTATAACCCTCATAATTTTGGCACACCTCCATCAAATCTCCCCTCGATCTTCTACGTTCCAAGGAATAAAGCCCTGACCTGTTCAATCTTTCCCTATAACCCAAGTCCTCCAGACCTGGCAACATCCTTGTGAATTTTCTCTGAACTCATTCAACCTCTTTTACATCTTTCCTGTAGGTAGGTGATAAAACTGCACACAACACTCCAAATTAGGCCTCACCAATGTCTTGTAAAAAGTCAACAAAGTCATCTCCTGTACTCAGTACTTTGGTTCATGAAGGCCAATGTGCCAAATCTTTCTTTCCGTCCCTATTTAACTGTGACACCACTTTCAGTGAATTATGGACATGTATTCCCAGATCCCTTTCTTCTGCAGCACTCCTCAGTGCCCGACCATTCACTGTGTAAGACCTTGGTCCCACCAAAATGCAACACCTCGCACTTGTCTCCATTAAATTCCATTTTGCATTTCTCCAGCTGGTCCAGATCACACTGCAAGCCATTATACCCTTCCTCACTGTCCACTACACCCCCAATCTTAGTGTCATCCAGAAATCTGCTGATCCAGTTAACCACACTATCATCCAGATTACTGATCTAGATGACAAACAACAACAGATCCAGCACCGATCCCTGTGGCACACCACTAGTCACAGGCCTCCAGTCAGAGAGGCAACCATCGGCTTCTCCCAAAACCAGTGTCTCATGCAATTTACTATCTTATCTTGAATGCTAAGTGACTGAACCTTCTTGACCCACTTCCCATATGAGACTTTGTCAAGTGCCTTGCTAAAGTCCACGTAGACAACATTCACTGCCTTGCCTTCGTCCACTTTCCTGATAACTTCCTCGAGAGACTCTATTAGATTGGTTAGACATGACCTAGCATGCACAAAGCCATGCTGTCTATCCTTAATCAGTCCACATCTATCCAAATACTTACATATCTGGTTCCTGCACATTCGTTCCAATGACTTTCCCACTACTGATGTCAACCTCACTGACGTATAATTTCCTACTTTATTTTTAGAGCCTTTCTTGAACAGCGGAACAACATTGGCTGTCCTCCAATCCTCCAGTACCTCACCAGTCACTAAGCATTATTTAAATATCTGTGCTTGGGTCCTGACAATTTCTGCACTTGTTTTCCGCAGAGTCCCATGGAACAACTTGTCAGGCCCTGGGGATTTATCCACGCTAATTTGCCTTAAGACAGCAAGCACCTCCACCTCTGTAATCTGTACAGGGTCCATGAAGTTGATGCCATTTTGCCTCACTTCTATAGACTCTGTGTCCATCTCCTAAGTAAATGTGGATGCAAAAAATAATATTTAAAATCTCCCCCATATATTTTGTCTCCTCATACAGATTACCATTCTGATCGTCCAGAGTGGGCATGTTTCTGTACTGAACTGGCCAAACTTGATTGGGAGGGGAAACTAGTAGGAATGATGATGGAGCAGCAATGGCTGGCGTTTCTGGGAGCAATTCGGGAGCTGAGTGATCGATACATCCCAAAGAAGTGGAAGCATTAGAAAGGCAGGGGGACACAACCGTGGATGAAATGAGAAGCCAAAGCCAACATAAAAAGCAAAGAGAGGGCAAACAAAAGAGCAAAATCTATTGGGAAGCTTTTAGAAAACTACAGAAGATGACTAAAAAAGATGTCAGATGAGTTCAGGGTGTGGAATTATGATATTGTAGTCACTAATGAGTCTTTGTAGCACCCAACAGTCTGAGGCATTTGAAGGAACAAAATATCCAGGGCCTCAATATCTCTTGAAAACCAAGGTTCCCTGCACCAGTTACCTTTCAACTTTTATTTTGACAGGCACATACAAACTCTACACCCTCAAAACTTCACTTCTGAAGAATTCCCACTTACCAAGTACTCCTTTGCCAGAAAACAGCCTGTCCACACTTGTCAGATCCATTCTGATACCATCAGAATTGACCTTTCTCCAATTTAGAATCTCGACCCATGGTTCAGTCCTTTCTTTTTCCATGTTAACTTGGAATCTCATGGCAATATGATCACTAGATGCAAAGTGTTCCCATACACTAATATTCTGTCACTAGCCCTGGATTATTTTCTAATAGCTTATTGCACATTTCTATGCTGGGAATTCTATGTGCTGATTAATGGCACATCTGACAAACTCTACCCCATCTAGTCCTTTTACATCTGGGAGTCACGTCAATCTATGGAAATTTAAAATCATTTAGTATATCAAGCATTGGCATAGTCTGCGATCTCTCTTGCTAATTTGTTCCTCCAAATTCCTCAGATTGTTGGGTGCAAACAAGTCCCAGTCATGTCAACAAGATCACAATTCCATGCCCTGAGGTCTGAACAGCATTTGCCTGGTGTCAAGAAAACAACCTCTCCCTCACTGCCACAAAAACAAAGGAGCTGATTATGGACTACAGAAGGAATGGAGACAGGCTAACCCCTATTTACACCAATGGATCTGGGGTTGAGAGGGTGAACAGCTTTAAGTTCCTCGGCATACACATCACCGAGGATCTCATGTGGTCTGTACATACCAGCTGTGTGGTGAAAAAGGCACAGCAGTGCCTCCCTCACGTCAGACGGTTGAAGAAGTCTGAAATGGGGCCCCAAATCCTAAGAACTTTCTACAGGGACACACAATTGAGAGCATCCTGACTGGCTGCATCACTGCCTGGTCTGGGAACTGTACTTCCCTTAATCACAGACTTTGCAGAGAGTGGTGTGGACAGCCTAGCGCATCTGTAGTTGTGAACTGCCCATGATTCAGGACATTTACAGGGACAGGTGTGTAAAAGGGGCCCAGAGGACCACTGGGGACCCTACTCAACCGAACCACAGACTGTTCCAAGCTGCTACCATCCGGGAAACAGTACTGCAGCATAAAAGCCAGAACCAACAGGATTCTTCTATCAGGTCATCACACTGCTTAATTCATGCTGATACAACTGTATTTCTATGTTATATTGACTGTCCTGTTCTATTATAAATTACTATAAATTGCACATTGCACATTTAGATGGAGATGCAACACAGATTTTTACTCCTCATGCATGTGAAGGATGTAAGTAAGAAAGTCAATTCAATTCACCCTCTCTATTACCTGGCATTCTGGCTCCCATCCCCTCTACAACTTTGGTTTAACACCCCCCCCCCCCCACCCACCACACTAGCACAAGCAAGCCTTAACACTAGGATATCAGTCCCCTTCTAGTTCTGTTGCCGTAACTAGCAAATCCCCTATCACCTCTTTGACTTTCCTCTGCCACGTAATCTCCTCCCCCCAACAGTTTCTAAAGTGGTAGAATACATAGAACATAAAAAAAACATAGAAAACCTACAGCACAAAACAGGCTCTTCAGCCCACAAAGCTGTGCCAAACATGTCCCTACCTTAGAGCTACCGAGGCTTACCCAGAGCCCTTTACTTTTCTAAGCTCCATGTACCCATCCAGGAGTCTCTGAAAATACGTTATTGTTTCCACCTCCTCCACTGCCGCCGGCCGCCTATTCCACGCACTCACCACTCTCTGCATGAATAACTTATCCCCGACATCTCCTCTGTATTTACTTCCAAGCACCTTAAACCTATGCCCTCTCGTGCTAGCCATTTCAGCCCTGGGAAAAAGCCTCAGACTATCCACATGATCAATGCCTCTCATTATCTCATACACCTCTATCAGGTCACCTCTCATCCTCCGTCACTACAAGGAAAAATGGCCAAGTTCACTCAACATATTCTCATAAGGCATGCTCGCCTGTCGAGGCAAAGTCCTTATAAATCTCCTCTGCACCCTCTCTATGGCCTACCTGTTGCTGTGTGGGATGGCCACAAGAGTACTCTGCGATGGCTATTTAATCTCATTCCCCTTCCTGACTCTCACCCAGTTTCCTGTGTCCTGCACCTTGGGTGTAACTCACCTCTCTTTATCCCACCCCTTCCGACTCCCGGATGATACGGAATTCATCCATTTCCAGCCCCAACTCCTTAAAGTGGAGACACAACATGTGCACACTGAATTTTATATATAGAGGTACTCATTTTAACAGCTAGCAAATCACTGTCAGTAATAATTTTGATCTGCAATCTCACACAACATATGTAACAGGTCTGTAGCAGGTAATGAAGGATTTTCTCACTGGAGCAATTGCACACTGTCCATATCTGATTTGCTTGCTAAATAATGCTATAAAAAGTCAGATTTTCAAATATCACTCCACTTCTTCCCACTTGCAAATTCTCCAGCAACTTTTGCATCACCACAATACACACAGGTAACACCAGTTTCTGCATTGTATATAAATATTTCCCCTGAACCCTCCCCCAGGTGACTGACGGTGGTGAACTCAGTGATGGCAATGCCAATGAATATGAAGGGAAGGGCAGTAGTCTGTCTCATTGGAGTCTGGCACATTTGTGATGTGAAAGCTACTTGTTGCCCAGGGCAAAGGTGTTTGATATCATTATGTACCCAGAGAGAGTGGGACAAAACATGTTCTCACGGGTAGAAAGTCCAGAACAAGAGGGGGTGGAACAAGCAACAGACACAAAATGCTGGAGGAACTCAGCAGGCCAGGCAGCATCTATGGAAAAGAGTACTAATGCTGAGTTCCTCCAGCAATTTGTGTGTGTTGCTCGGATTTCCAGCATCTGCAGATTTTCTCTTGTTTGTGACTGGAGGCAGAACAAAGGTGATTTTCACAACAGCTGATGTAAAAGATTTTGTTCCCTTTCTCCGAGTTCCCGATCCTTGCATTTAGACAGCTGGAGCTCAGCTCTGTCTGAGAGACCCATCGGTTCCCATTCCCTCATCAGCCGGAAGCTCCCCGGGGCCCGTGTACGGATGGTGGGGCTGAGAGAGAGGGAAGAGAGCAGGACTGTCCCGGGATTGCGGGTCACGGAGTCCGGAGTCACAGCAACTACCCGAAGTCGGTGTTGAAAACGCCGCCCGGTGAGACCCCCAACCCGGAGACCCCTTCTCACCTCAACCGATCATCCGGGGCCTTTTGTGCCCCGCGCGCTGGTGAGCTCGAGCTTGGTCGGTTTAACGGCCGGGCTACTAATCACGTGAGCAGCCCCTCCCCCACCCCTGCAACAGGGGAGTCACGCGCTGCGCTATTCCCATTGGTGGGAAGCGATGTCAATCACTGCTTCCAGCCAATAGCGGAGGTGGACCAGCCGAGAGGGCGTTACCCCCGCTGACACCGTCTCCCGAACTTTCCGTCACGGCGGGACAACCGTCAAAGTAAATGTCCGCTTTCTGATTTATTTCCATTTCCCTCCGAGGGAAGTTGGGGCGTTTGTGAAGCGTCTCCTGCGGCCGGAGTCTGATGTGTCGCTGAGAGGTAGGAGGAGACCGCTCGGCCCGTCGGTTTGATGCCGGTTCCCCGGGGAGGGAGAGGATGAAGACGGTGAGAGAGGGGGCGGACAGGATGTTTGTCCCGGTGGGGACAGGAGGGGCTCATCTGTGGAAATGTCTGAGCCCACGGTGGTGGCGATTCACCACATTGGGGGGCAAACACCGGCAGACTGTTGCCCTGCAAGCGGGGCCAATGGTCCGGGCAAAGTGACAATTATTTGTGTTTTGTTGAGACTGTACCGGGAATATGGTGTAAAATCCCGCTCCCCACACTAACACGGGTCACACAGACCAAAGAACAAACTGCCGGAGGAACTCAGTGGGTCGGGCAGCATCTGTGGAGGGAAATGGACCGTCAACATTTCGGGCCGAGACCCTCCCTCTGGACTGAGAGTGGACGGGAAATAGTCCGAGAAAAGAGGTGAGGGGTGGGGATGGGGCAAGAGCTGGGGAGTGAGAGGTGGATCCAGGTGAGGGGGAGGTGGGAAGGTGGAAATAGTGACGGGGTGGGAGGTGAGTGGTTGGGGCAACACGGGGCTGCAATAGATGGAAATTAATTCCATAGAGGATTAACAAAGAGGTTAGAGAGTATTTGTTATGGAGAGTGCAATGAAGATTCACCAGACTGATCCCCGGAGTGGTGGGGTCATCATATGAAGAAAGATCAAATGTGATAACTCTTTCATTTAGAGAATCGAGGACTGAGAGGTGAACACGTTGAAATGCACAACATCATTACCGGCTGAACCAGGGATCCCAGTCTCTGAAAAAGGGGGTGGACTGTCTGGGACTGAGATGAGGGGAAATGTCTCCACTCCGAGGGTGGTGAATGTCTGTAAATCCCCACCACAGAGGCCGGTGAAGATTCAGTGATCGTCCTCACATAAAATAGAGGCCGGCAGATGTGTGGAGACCGGAGGGATCGAGGAAATGAGGATCGGGCAGAAACATGTGACTGAGATGGGAGAGCAGCCGTCATCTTGTTGATGGTTAGAGGGGCTGAATGGCTAACTCCTGCTGTTTCTCACTTGATGTTTCAGTGTTCCTGTCCAGTGAGGCTGGAGGAATGTGAATAGAAATGAGTGTTTATAAACATGGACAGATTTAAATGAAAACTGCACATTTCCGTTTTGGGTCTGAATTGTGTGTTGGACCGGGATGGGAATCGAGCCCGTCACTCTGTGACCTGGGGGTGGAGGGTAAGGGACAGGGAAGATCTGGAGGGAAAAAGTAAAAATAGATCTGGTGTAAATATGGAATAATGTGGGAAATGCAGCGGATGGTTCGGGCAGCGTGTGAGGGGCGAGGAGCAGAGTCACCGGTTCAGGTGGGAGACCCTCCACCAGTCATGTGATCCCATTTCCTGTTCACGTTTTTCCACAGACCTGCATCATCTGTAGTTCACTGCTCTACGTGTACGTGTAGCTTCATCTTTTGCCTGTTCAGACAAGTCAGTGAGATCCGGATCTGTCACATCCTCTCATTGTGGGTGGGCAATGTTTTATTCTGCAATATTTTCAGCATGTTTCCATATTACCACATAACAATTACAGCATGGAAACAGGCCATCTCGACCCTTCTAGTCCGTGCCGAATGCTTACTCTCACCTCGTCCCAGGCCTCAGACCATAACCACTGGGCTGAGGCCTGGGACTAGGCCTCATTCCACTGTTTTTACCAGCTGAAGGGCAGCCAATGTTTCTGGCTGTATGACCCATTTATGTGAGAATTTAGCCTTTTGTATTTATCTGAGCTTTTCATAAGTTAATTTATAGTTTAGTACAGTTTCGTTAAGCTTCACTCCAGAATTTCCAAAGCAATAACCCATTCGGTCAAATAGTTCCACACAATTAAAATAGTTTATTACATTTTTTAATTTTGTACTACTTATATAATTTAACTATTTAATATGTATGTTCTTATTTTAAATCACAATGGTTAAAATCTATTGTTATGAATTAGGTTCTATTGCTGCCGCAGAGACAACAAATTACATGACATCTGCCAATGCTATTAAACCTGATTCTGATAATTGGTCTGGGAGACCCACCACCGGTCACCTGATCCCAGTTACTGCAGATCGTAATGCGAGATTGAAGCCTTTTCTATTTATTTGCTTTCCTCAGAAATGACAACAGTTAAGTTTCCTTCTCTGGTTCCAGAGCAGAAGCTCAGTCTGTCTAATATTTCCACACAATTAAAATGGGGAATTTGCTTATTCTTATCACGTACTGAGCTACAGTGAAAATCTTGCCTGACGTACCATCCACACAGATCAATACATTACAACAGTACATTGAGCTGATATACGACAAAACAATAACTGTAACAAAGCATTATGGCTGCAGAGAAAGTGCAGTGCAGATAGACATATGAGGCAGGGTCACATCGAGTTACATTGTGAGTTTGAGTCCATTTTATTGGACTGGAGACCATTAATTTAGCTTATAACCACAGACAGGAAGCTGTCCATGAGCCTGGTGGTACGCACTTTAAGGATTTTGTATCTCTTCCCCGATGGGAGATTGGGTTTGCAGCAATAATGTCCAAAGTTGTGGGCATCTTTGAGTACACGGCCTGCTTTCCCGAGGCAGGGGAAGTGTAGGAAGAGTCCATAGAGGGGAGGCTTGTTTCTATGATGTTTCCAGATGAGACCAAAGTTCTCTGCAGTTCCTTGCAGTCATAGGCAGAGCTTTAGCCATGCAAAGGCGTGAAGTATCGACAAGAAGCTCAGAGACCTCGGCCTTCTCCCTGCCTTGTGTAGCTGGATCCTGGACTTCCTGTCAGATCTCCGGCAGGTGGTAAGAGTGGGCTCCCTCACCTCTGTCTCTCTGACCCTCAGCACACACGCCCCACAGGGTTGTCTCCTTGGCCCCCTCCTTTACTCTCTGTGCACCCATGACTGTGTCGCCACCCACAGCACCAATCTGTTCATTAAATTTGCTGATGACACTACATTGATTGGCCTCATCCCAAATAATAACTTTCAGTTGATCAAATGCTTCCTGACAAGTCTCGGTCCAAACAGACTTTTCACCCTTCTTCAGGAGAATAGTCAGAGGAAGAGCGATATCAGCAAAGTTCTTCCAGAACTTACGATAATATCCAACCATTCCCAGAAACCTTCCAAGAGCCTTCTTACCAGTCTGTCACAAAAACTGTGGGTCAACTGTCTAAGAAAAATAACAAGATGGTTTGAATGGCAAAAATAGATTGAGGTGCTTTTATTTACAAAGATAGTGGAAAAACAAAACATTGGATGTCCACATCAAAACAAGAAATTTAAAAAAAAAACTATATATATATATATATACACACAGCTTGCAATTGTCACCTGTCTGGTTAACAGCCACCCTCAGACAAAACAAAAAAAGAACCCAAAGCCTTGGTAACCCAAGGCTTATAACTGCTAAGCCAATCCCCCTAGACTAACCAAAAGCTAATTAACTCAATTATCTTCCATTTCACACAATCTGAAACTCTACCACCAGTTCTCACAATAAACACATATACTTCATCATAGGATTCACCATTTCCCGGTTAAATAACTTAAATAAACCCCAAAACTTTACCACAAGATGAGTAATTAGGTAACATAACCCTTGTCCCAGGTAAAGATGGTATCCTCCACCATCGGCACACCTGTGCAGGTTGCTGCTGCCTCTATATAAGACAGCTCTATGCAGCAGCTCTGTTTCAGACCCAGTGACTGTGGAGGAGAGAAACGTCAGATTATCATGACACTTCGGCAAAACACTTACTGGAAAGATGACTATGAATAAATTCACCTGAGATAATAAAACTGTGACATAGTGTGTTTCTTTTTTTCATACCTGTTACTGCTGGGGATGAGTGTAAAATTGTGACTGTTGATTTATTGTGACGCGTGCACTCACCACAATAACAGAGGGAATAATGTGTGTGGATGACCCTTTGAGTGTTTTACTGAGTGTGCCCTGAGACATCTGTAATCAGTGACGGGCCTTCGTCACACAGTCGGAATAGGAACTTCAGAAATGGCCTGGATTTTGCCTGCACAGGAGCCAACTTGCCTTGACCTACAACACAGCCAAGACAGATCACAGAGGCATGGCCAAATTCACTCTTAGCTAAGTCAGCTGTAAGGTTGGCCCTGGAAAGCCTGTCAAACAGCTCTTCTACTACACAGTTATGCTCTTCCCAAGTGTCACTCCCTGTGACTAAGTCATCAATATAGGCATCTGTGTGTCCTAACCCTTGAATTACAGAATCAATCATTCTCTGGAATGTTCCTGGAGCATATTTCATTCCAAATAGCGAAACATTGTATTCATACAACCCAGAAGGTATAACAAATGCAGAAATTTCTCTACCTCAGTCCGTCAATGGAACACACCAATACACTTTCACAGATCAATCTTTGTAAGAAATTGCCTTTTCCAACCCTATCGATGCAATCATCCACCCTAGGGATAGGATAGGCATCTGTTTTTGTTACTGCATTTACCTTCCTATAATCAGTGCAAAATCTAACACTACCATCAGGTTTGGGCACAATAACGCAGGGTGAGCTCCAATCTGATGTTGAAGGCCTAATAATACTATTTTCCAGCATATATTCAATTTCTTGCTCAGCCAATTTACACTTTTCTACGTTCATGTGATATGGGTGTTGTTTAATCAGTTTGGCTTGACCAATATCTACGTCATGTACTGCGACCGTGGTTTGCTTGGGAACATTGGGAAATAAATCTTTAAACCTCAGAATTAATTCCTTCAGCTGTTGTTGTTGCTTTGGCTGCAGATGAGCCAACTTGTTGTCAATGTTTTCGAGAACAACGGAGTTCATTAGCCTAACTGGGACCATGTTTGGCTTGTGAAAAGTCTCAGACGAGTCAATTGTTTCATTCTCAGGGTTGCCAGATTGATATGTTTGACAACACTCACCGATGGTGCCTGCTTGTCTGAATAAGGCATTATCATATTGATGTGTACTACCTGTGTTAGTTTACGTCAGTCGTGTGTTTTAATACCATAATTCACATCATTAATTTGAGAGACTATTTCATACAGTCCGTTGAATTTCGCCTGAAGTGGATTCGTCAACATTGGAGATAAGGCAAGCACATTATCCCCCACCATATATTTTCTTTTGTTTTGGTCTGCTTATCAAACCAACACTTCATTTTGTTTTGAGAAATCTTTACGTTTTGTCTCGCTAGACGACAGGCTTGGTGTAGTTTATTTCTGAACTTCAAAACATAGTCTAACAAGTTAACATGTACATCCCCATCAATCCACTGTTCCTTTAACAAGGTCAAAGGTCCCCTCACTCTATGACCAAATACAAGTTCAAATGGACTAAAGCCCAGTGACTCCTGTACCAACTCTTTTAAGCCTGATTTATACTTGTGCGTCAAGTGTACGCCATCGGCACTACGTACCCTATGCCATACCCACGCTGTACCTTACGCCGTAGGGTGACGTGCAGCTCCTCTAAAAAGTAACTCACGCGTCACGGCGACGCAGAGCGCAACAACTGTGATTGGTCCGCTTGGTAGCATCGCATTTCTGGTTGCTTTTCTCTGCCATGTCTGTACACTGATGCAAAATAAATGGTTGGAGACAATGAACCGAATCGTCAAGTCTACCTGCCAACATCCGAAAATCTTTGAAATGCATTTCCTTGTCCATGTCTCTCATGAAAAAGTTCAACAGTGTCAGAGAAACCCCACCGCCAACTTGCATTTTGGTGGTGAAGTGCAAAGCGATGCAGACACAACTACGCATGCTCGCTACGGCGTAGGGCTACGCAAAAATAAAATGGGGTAGGATACGGCGTATCCCGAACGCACAAGTATAAATCAACCTTTACTGCGAACAAAAGCAAATGTATTCCTTCACCCCAGTCTTTTCCATCTTCAACACAGTATGTCTTAATCATTGTTTTGACAGTAGAATTAAATCTTTCCAAAGCCCCTTGTGATTCCGGATGGTACGCAGACGACGTAATTTGTTTAGGTCCCAGTTCATAAACTACCTGCTGGAATAATCCAGATGTAAAATTACTTCCTTGATCAGACTGGATTTCTTTAGGCAAACCAAATAAAGTAAAAAAAAAACTTAAGAGCCTTCGTCACAGTTTTAGCTTTAATATTTCTGAGAGGTATTGCCTCTGGGAATGTGGATGCGGTATACATAATAGTTAGCAAATACTGATGGACAGCTTTAGTCTTTGGCAATGGGCCACACAATCCACTATAAATTTGGAACAGGGTTCTCTGAATGCAGGTATAGGCCGGAGTGGGGCCACTGGGGTAACCTGATTAGGTTTACCCACAACTTGACAAGTGTGACAAGTTCTGCAAAAGGTCACAACACCTTTCCTCAAATTAGGCCAGTAAAATTCCTTTATAATCCTGTTTACAGTTTTATTCACTCCATAATGGCCATCTAAGGGCATAGTGTGGGCCAAAGTTAAAATTTCAGTCCTATAAACTTTAGGAACTACAACTTGGTGAATAATTGTCCATTCCTCACTCGCAGGCATAGCAGGTGGCCTCCACTTCCTCATTAACACTCCATCCTTGAGATAATACCCTACTGACATTTTTTTAATCTCATCATCTGAGAGAGATGTTTCTTATAAAGCTTCAATCTCAGGGTCCCAGTTCTGTTCTGCTATAAACTCCTTCCTAGACAGGGATAAATCTTTCTCATCAGACTTACTACCTGAATCCTGTTGAAACAATGAAGGCAGAAAAGTCCCTGACAAGTCATCATAACCTGAATCCCAATTTTGGCTACCTTGGGTATCAGAATCGTGCTGCACAGAACCGTCTGCATTAGCAGACTTTTTCACCATACTTCGAGTTACTGTGCAGGAAGTATAAATGTTAAAATCCATCTGTGGGTCGTCAGTGGTTGGCTTAGTTGTCAACTGCACTGCAGGAACAACATTACCATCTACCAGGTCATTCCCTGACAGCAAAGTAACATCTTCCACCTGTAAACTGGAGCATAATCCAATTTTAACAGGTCCCGAAACCAACCCTGACTGTAAAGTTACCCTGTGCAATGGCACAGAAACCATGCCACCCCCAATGCCTTTAATAAGATTTACCTCACCAATGTTAGTCTCACCACCAAACTTTAGAAGGCTGTCTAACATAAGTGACTGAGAAGCCCCAGTTTCTCGAAGAATTTTCACTGGTACCGGTGTTGACCCTTCCATTACTAATACAAACCCATCTGACATAAAATGATCGAATCTCTTCTTAACTCAGTCAGACCTCTCAGTCCTTAAATGAGCCGCAACAAAATGTTCAGAACCCTGTGGGTTTATAGGTGCTTCAACATACTGATCACAGGCATTTGGGACTGCCTCCTTTTCCTTTTTCTTCTTCAGGACAGAACAATTAGCCATCATATGACCAGCTTTCTGACAATAGTAACAAGAGAGACCAGAATATTTCTCCTTCAACTGCTTCCCTTCATTCTTACCTTATTACTAATCCCAGCTTTAATTTCTGGTTTACCCTGGTTATCCCTGCTACTCTTTTGGAAGCTCTTATTCGGGGTAAGCTTAATCTTATGAGTTAAAGCAAACTCATCTGCTAATCTAGCAGACTCCTGCAAAGTGGCAGCATCCTTTTCATCTAAATCTAAATCAAGGATGCATCTTTTGAATTCTTCAATTAAAACCAACTCTTTCAAGCTGTTGAAATCATCATTTACATTTTTATACGTGCACCAGTGGTCAAAACACACAAACTTCTCATAAGAAAATTCCATATAAATCTAGTTCAGAGATTTCCTCAAATTTCTAGACTTTTGCCTGTATGCTTCTGGGACCAACTAATAAGCTTTGAGCACAGCCTCTTTCACTGTGTCATAATCAGCTGCTTCATCAACTGTCAAAGCAGAATAGGCTCACTGAGCCTTCCCCTTAATTACACTTTGTAAGAGAATGGGCCAACCCTCTTTTCACTACTTTAAACCCTGAGCAACCTTTTCAAAATGCTGAAAGTATTTATCAACCTCTGCCTCGTCAAATGGGGGTACCAATTTAACTTCCCGACTGGCCTGAAACTTATCACCAGAGTCTCACGCTAGACCTCTTTGCTGCAATCTCTCTATCTTTTTCAGTTTGAACATCCTCTACCTTTCTGCTTCCTCCCTGTTTTTCTGCCTCTTCTCTCTGTTTTCCTGCCTCAAACTGCCTCTGTCTTTCCACAACCTCCATCTTTATTTTTTCTAACTTGTACGGGAGCTCAAGCTCACTAGGTTTACTTTCAGGAAACACCTCCAACTCTTCCACTTTAAACACACCCTCAGATACATAATACTCAGCTATTATCCTCTGCATCTGTGACCTCCTCATTGTCAATTTCATCTTAGCAAGTTTTAACCTTTTAGCAATACTCAATAACTCAATCCTTCTGGCGTCCTCTAATGCCTCAGAGGTTGGCGCTTCCAGACATGTATCAACATCCATTGCTTCTCATTTTCTACACACAAATAAATCAAAAGGGATTTCACCAATGAAATCAATAAGTAATCTATACGGCCCCAAATCTGTTCATATCCAGGATGCAGGCCTCAATTTTTTTACGAACCCTAACACTTTAAAAATGAACCAGCAGCAATAGACTACACCTGGAGTCTGGTTTTGATGTTAAAACCACTATCTTTATTAGTATCTACTTCTAATATAGTAACTTAAGCAAGATAGGTAGTGGTGGAGGGAGTACATTCAGTTTGGAGGATTGTGACAAGTGGTGTCCCACAAGGATCTGTTCTGGGACCTCTACTTTTCGTCATTTTTATTAACGACCTGGAGGTCGGGGTAGAAGGGTGGGTTGGCAAGTTTGAAGACGACACAAAGGTTGGTGGTGTTGTAGATAGTGTAGAGGATTGTCAAAGATTGCAGAGAGACATTGATAGGATGCAGAAGTGGGCTGAGAAGTGGCAGATGGAGTTCAACCCGGAGAAGTGTGAGGTGGTACACTTTGGAAGGACAAACTCCAAGGCAGAGTACAAAGTAAATGGCAGAATACTTGGTAGTGTGGAGGAGCAGAGGGATCTCAAGGTACATGTCCACAGATCCCTGAAAGTTGCCTCACAGGTGGATAGGGTAGTTAAGAAAGCTTATGGGGTGTTAGCTTTCATAAGTCGAGGGATAGAGTTTAAGAGTTGCGATGTAATGATGCAGCTCTATAAAACTCTGGTTCGGCCACACTTGGAGTACTGTGTCCAGTTCTGGTCACCTCACTATAGGAAGGATGTGGAAGCATTGGAAAGTGTACGGAAGAGATTTACCAGGATGCTGCCTGGTTTAGAAAGTATGCATTATGATCAGAGATGAAGGGAACTAGGGCTTTACTCTTTGGAGAGAAGGAGGATGAGAGGAGACATGATAGAGGTGTACAAGATAATAAGAGGAATAGATAGAGTGGATAGCCAGCACCTCTTCCCCAGGGCACCACTGCTCAATACAAGAGGACATGGCTTTAAGGTAAGGGGTGAGAAGTTCAAGGGGGATATTAGAGGAAGGTTTTTTACTCAGAGAGTGGTTGGTGCGTGGAATGCACTGCCTGAGTCAGTGGTGGAGGCAGATACACTAGTGAAGTTTAAGAGACTACTAGACAGGTATATGGAGGAATTTAAGGTGGGGGCTTATATGGGAGGCAGGGTTTGAGGGTCGGCACAACATTGTGGGCCGAAGGGCCTGTACTGTGCTGTACTATTCTATGTTCTATAAACAATAGTTAACAGTGGTATGTGTATATATGTGTGTAAATATAACTCCCACCCTACTGAGCTCGGGGGAAACAAGGCTTGGAGTCTTGAGACGGTAAAGTATGGAAGTTCAGCTCAATCATAGAATAGGTGATGAGAGAGAGATATTTGTAATCCAGGGTAAATGTTGAGAGAAGGCAATTATGTCAAATTCCACAGTTTCCACGGTGGTAAGAGAACAGTTGCTGTAGAACTTATCCATCGTTGTTCCAAATCCACATACGAATTATCACCGAAAGTGACTTGTCACAAGGGGTATCATCTTCAAGTGAATTACCACACCACACCCAGGCAAGGGTTAACACATAAGTGGTCTTCACAGGATACCCCAAATCCGATCCACTCCTATAGATCAAATGAGGTGACAACCACACATTCAATGTATGCTGAATCGATAATTAACCCAACCTTGTGGGCAGAGGAAAGTTCTAAACAGTGACCCTTGGCCACTCGTTCCCTTGTTTTGAACCTTCCATTTTTCCTCCTTCATCTCTGTCTGACTCTGAGTGTCTGTGTCCTCGGTTAAAACTAAACAAGCTGTGAGTGATGTAAACGAGATGCGAGTCAGACTGATTCGCCTTAATCTCTCTCCCTCTTAAAATGACAGCCCACAGCAAATGAAACCTAGGGATTCATAACAACGGTCACTGCCCATTGTGAACTGACTGATGTGCCAGTAGTTGGGATGACTGAGTGAATCCCTTCCCACATTCTTTGCAGGTGAATGGCTTCTCCCCAGTGTGAACTCGCTGATGTCTCTGTAGGCTGGATGATCGAGTGAATCTCTTCCCACATTCCGAGCAGGTGAACGGCTTCTCCCCAGTGTGAACTCGCTGATGTATCATTAGGGCAGAAGAGTGAGTGAATCCCTTCTCACAGACTGAGCAGGTGAACGGCTTCTCTCCAGTGTGAACTCGCTGATGACTCTGTAGGTTGGATGACTGAGTGAATCCCTTCCCACAGACTGAGCAGCCGAACGGCTTCTCCCCAGTGTGAACTCGCTGATGAATCTGTAGGTCGGATGACCGAGTGAATCTATTCCCACATACAGAGCAGGGAAATGGCTTCTCCCCAGTGTGAACTCGTTGATGACTCTGTAGGTCGCATGACCGAGTGAATCCCTTCCTACAGACTGAGCAGGTGAACGGCTTCTCCCCAGTGTGAACTCGCTGATGACTCTGCAGGTTGGATAACTGAGTGAATCTATTCCCACATTCTGTGCAGGTGAACGGCTTCTCCCCAGTGTGAACTCGCTGATGACTCCATAGGTGGGATGACTCAGAGAATCTCTTCCCACATTCTGAGCAGGTGAACGGCTTCTCCCCAGTGTGAACTCGCTGATGACACTGTAGGTGGGACGACCGACTGAATCTCTTCTGACAGACTAAGCAGGTGAACGGCTTCTCCCCAGTGTGAACTCGCTGATGTAACAGTAGGGTGGATGACTGAGTGAATCTCTTCCCACAGACTGAGCAGGTGAACGGCTTCTCCCCAGTGTGAACTCGCTGATGACTCTGTAGGTGGGATGACTGAGTGAATCTCTTCCCACATACTGAGCAGGTGAACGGCTTCTCCCCAGTGTGAACTCGCTGATGTACCAGTAGGGTGGAAGACTGAGTGAATCTCTTCCCACATACTGAGCAGGTGAACGGCTTCTCCCCAGTGTGAACTCGCTGATGACTCTGTTGGTGGGATGACCGAGTGAATCTCTTCCCACAGTCTGAGCAGGTGAACGTCCACTCCCCGGTGTAAACACGCTGGTCAGCCATTAGGTCAAATGACTGAGTGAATCCTTTCCCAGAAATTCAGCAGATGACCAGCATCTACCCGGTGTGAACTGACTGGTGTGTCCACAGGTGAGACGACTGACTGAATCCTTTCTCACACACAGAACAGGTGAAAGGCCTTGCCCAGTGTGAACTTGCTGATGTACTTTCAATTGAGATGACCGAGTGAATCGATTCCCACTGTTTGAGCAGGTGAACGGCCTTTCTCCTGTGTAGAATGACGACTGTGCCAGTCTGTCAGATAATCAAGTGAATCCCTCCCCACTGTCTGAGCAGGAAAGATGGTTGATTGAATCCCTTGCTCCACTTCTTAAATGTCTAGACAGAGACAGCAAAACTGGTGTTTGAGATTCCTGGAGACAAATTACTTCTCGTTTTAACCTGTAAAAAGATTTACAAAATCCATCAATGGGTGAAGGACAACATTTCAGATGAGATTACTTGAGTTGCCAAGGTTTGTTCTGGTATCACACTGTTACAGTGAGGTTCAACCCAAGTTGGACAGAGAAATCATCTTCTGGCTGGTCGCAGTGCTGGTATCTGGAATGACCATCAATTCCCTGATGCTCTTCCTGTCTCTATCAGAATGGGGCATTTCTGCCATCTCCAGTCTGTTCCTTGGCTCAGTTTGACTCTCTCCATTGGTATTATTCCCTGTTCCTGCTGAGCCACATGGGTGCCTGGCCCCACAGTAACTGAAACACTCTCGCGCAAATAGTCTTTCTTGACGTGCAACTGGGGTTTTCTTGTATCATTAACTTAAGGTGCCACAGTTTTAACGCCATATAAAAAAATCCTGCTGAGATGAATGGTTGGTCTGCACAGCTGTTAAAAGGACTTAGAGTGAATTTTTGTATTATTTCAGGTTCTTTTCACAGTCATAGAAAACTACAACACAGAAACAAGCCCTTTGGGCCAACTAGTTTGTGCTGAACTATTTAAACTGCCCACTCCCATACCCCTACCATCCAGGTACCTTTACAAACCTCTTAAATGTTGAAATTGAGCTCGCATTCACCACTTGTGCTGGCTGCTCATTCCACACCTGGGGTCTGTGTGAAGAAGTTTCCCCTCATGTTCCCCTTAACGTTTCACCTTTCACCCTTAACCCATGGCCTCTAGTTGTAGACCCACCATCTCAGTGGTAAAAGCCAGCTTGCACTTACCATATCTATAACCCTCATAATCGTCGTATACCTCCATCAAATCTCCACTCATCTTCTACATTCCAAGGAATAAAGTCCTGACCTGTTCAATCTTTCTTTATAACCCAAGTCCTCCAGACCTAGCAACATCCTTATGAATTTTCTCTGAACTCTTTCAACCCCTTTTACATCTTTCCTGTAGGTTGGTGACCAAAACTGCACACAATACTCCAGATTAGGCCTCACCAATGTCTCGTGCAGCGTGAACATAACATCCATCTCCTGTACTCAGTACTTTGGTTCATGAAGGCCAATATGCCAAAATCTTTCTTTCCGTCCCTATTTAACTGTGACACCACTTTCAGTGAATTATGGACATGTATTCCCAGATCCCTTTCTTCTGCAGCGTTACTCAGTAACTGACCATTCACTGTGCAATTCTAGGTCCTACCAAAATGCAACACCTCGCACTTGTCTCCATTAAATTCCATTTTGCATTTCTTCACCCATTTTTCCATCTGGTCCAGGTCGCACTGCAAGCCATGATAGTCTTCCTCACTGTCCACTACACCCCCAGTCTTGGTGTCATCCACAAATTTGCTGATCCAGTTAACCACACTATCATCCAGATTACTGATATAGGTGACAAACAGTAACAGATCCAGCACCGATCCCTGTGGCACACCGCTAGTCACAGGATGTGGTCAGAGAGGCAACCATCTGCTACCACACTCTGGCTTCTCCCAAAGACAGTGTCTCATCCAATTTACTATCTCATCTTGAATGTTGAGTGACTGAACCTTCTTGACCAAACTCCCATATGAGAATTTGTCAAGTGCTTTTGCTAAAGTCCATGTAGACAACATCCACTGCCTTGCCTTCATCCACTTTCCTGATAACTTCCTCGAGAGACTCTATAAGATTGGATAGACATGATCTGCTGCCTATCCTTAATCAGTCCACATCAATCCAAATACTTGTATATCCGTCTCCTGCACACACATTCCAATAACTTTCCCACTACTAATGTCAGGCTCACCAATGTATAAATTCCTAGTTTATTTTTAGAGCCTTTTTTGAACAGCAGAACAACATCGGCTGTCCTCCAATCCTCCAGTACCTCACCTGTCACTAAGGATGACTTAAATATCTGTGCTTGGGCCCCAACAATTTCTGCACTTGTCTTCCGCAGGGTCCCAGGGAACAACTTGTCAGGCCCTGGGGATTTATCCACGCTAATTTGCCTTCAGACAGCAAACAGCTCCATCTCTGTAATCTTTACAGGGTCCATGAAGTTGATGCTGCTTTCCCTCACTTCTATAGACTCTGTGACCATCTCCTGAGTAAATACGGATGCAGAAAATATCTCCCCCATCTATTTGTCTCCTCATATCGATTACCATTCTGACCTTCCAGAGAATTAATTTTTCCCCTTGCCATCTTTTCGCACTTAACATATCTGCAGAATCCATGAGGATTCTCCTTCACCTTGTCTGTTGGGGCAACCTCATGCCTTCTTTTATTTCTTTCATAAGTGTTCACCTGAATTTCCCGTACTTCATAAGTATCCCATTTGTTCCTATCTGCCCGTACCTGGTATGCACCTCTTTTTTATTGATCTGGGAGATGAAAGCCAAAGGGGTGATGGAGCTGCATGGTGGGAGGTGGGAGTAGGGGAGGGTTAAACTAAAGTTGCAGGGAGAATGGGAGCCTGAATAACAGAACAGATAGTGGAGGTGTTGTGGAGACAGATGTTGTTCAGTCCTTAGGCAAAGTCAGGAATTAAAAACATTGAGCATGGTGCAGTGAATATGCTCAATCCTGTACATTTCAATACAGGGAGCAGCGTAGGAAAGGCGGATGTGTTCAGGACATGGATCAACACCTGGAATTATGACACTAGGATCTGGCAACTGTGGACTGGGACAGGCTGCTTTATGGCAAAGGTGCGCTTGATAAATGGGAGGCCTTCAAACCGAAATTTTGAAAGTACAAGGCGGGTATGTGCCTGTCAGAATAAAAGGTAAAGATAGAAACTGTAGGGAACCTTGGTTTTTAAGAGATATTGAGACCCTGGTGAAGCACAAAATGGAGTTGCAGAACAGGGACAGGCAGGTAGGTTCTTATGGAGTTTAAGAAATGCAAGAGAACACATAAGAAATAAATCAGGATGGCTAAAAGGCATGAGATTCCCCTTGCAGAAAAGATGAAGGATAATCCTCAGGGATTCTGGAGATAGATTAAGAGCAAAAGGACTGCAATGCACAAAATTGGTCCTCTGGAAGACCGGAATGGCAAACCATGTGTGGAACCAAAGCAGATGGGGGAGATCTGAGTATGGAATGAGCTGCCAGACGAGGTGGTAAATGCGGGTTCTTTTTTAACATTTAAGAATAAATTGGATAGATACATGGATGGGAGGTGTATGGAGGGATATGGTCCGTGTGCAGGTCAGTGGGACTAGGCAGAAAATGGTTCGGCGCAGCCAAGAAGGGCCAAAGGGCCTGTTTCTGTGCTGTAGTTTCTATGGTTCTATCTCAAATATATTTTTCATCTCATTTACTCAGGAGATGGACACAGGGTCTATGGGATTGTGGAAAAGCGGCATTAAAATCGTGGAACCTGTACGGATTAACGAAGAGGAGATGATTGCCATCCTGAGGCAGATTAGGGTGGATAAATCTCCAGGGCATGACAAGGTGCTCCTTTGGACCCCACGGGAGGCAGTGCAGAAGTCGTTGGGGCCCTAGCAGATATAACTAAATCATCCTTAGTGACAGGGGAGTTATCTGAGGATTGTAGGATAGCCAAAGTCATTTCGCTCTTCAACATAGAGCATAGAAATCTACAGCATATTCCAGGCCATTCAGCCCACAATGTGGTGCCAACCATGTAACTTACTCTAGAAACTGCCTGGAATTTCCCTAGCACATAGACCCCTATTTTACTGAGCTCCGTGTACCTATCTAAGAGGCTGTTAAAAGACCCTATTGTATCTGCCTCGACCACCACTGCTGGCAGTGCATTCCACACACCCACCACTCTCTGTGTAAAAAAACTTAACCCTGACATCTCCTCAGTATCTATTTCCAATCACTTTAAAATTATGCCCCTCGTGTTAGCCATTTCAACCCTGGGGGAAAACCTCTGGCGATCCACACGATCAATGCCCCTCATCATCTTATACACCTCAAAAAGGCTCCAAACATAAACAAAGAAATTATATATTGCTTTGAAGATTTGTTAGAAGTATACAAAATTATAAGGGTATAGATCAGGTAAATGCAAGCAGCTTTTTCCACTGAGGTTGGGAGGGATGACAACCAGAGGTCATGGGTAAGTGGGGAAGGAGAAAATGTAATGGGAACACGTGGAAAAGCTCTTCACTGAAATGGTCGTGAGAGTGTGGAATGAGATGTCAGCACAAGTGGTGAATATGAGCTGGGTTTCACAATTAAGAGAAGTTTGATAGGTACCTGGATGGTGGGGTATGGAGGCGATGGTCCCAGTGCAGGTAGTTGCATTAGACAGATTAAATTTTTTTTACCATTGACTAGATGGGTCAAATACCCTGTTTCCGTACCGAACTACTCCATATTTTTATGACAGACAAGCTGGACAAACCTGTTTGGAAGGGAAAAGGTAGGATTGACGATGGAGCAGCAATGGCTGGAGCTTTTGTGAGCAATTCGGGAGCTGAGTGACAGATACATCCCAAAGAAGTGGAAGCATTGGAAAGGCAGGAGGACAAAACCGTGGCTGAAATGAGAAGCCAAAGCCAACATAAAAGCAAAAGAAAGGGCAAACAAAAGAGCAAAAACTATTGGGAAGCTTTTAGAAACCAACAGAAGATGATTAAAAAAAAAGTCAGATGAGCTCAGGGGGTGGAATTATGATATTGTAGTCACTAATGAGTCTTGGTAGCACCCAACAGTCTGAGGCATTTAGAGTAACAAACTAACCGGGGCCTAAATATCTCTTGAAAACCAAGGTACAATATGATAATTCCCTGTCCTGAGCTCATCTGGCTTTCCTACGATGCTTCTTGCATTGTGATATACACAGCTCAGCACATTCATTGCACCATGCTCAACCATTTGATTGCTGACTCTGTCAGAGGTCTGAACAACATCTGACTGGTGTCAAGAAAACAACCTCTCGCTCATTGTCACAAAAACAAAGGAGCTGATTGTGGACGACAGGAGGAATGGAGACAGGCTAACCCCTATTGACATCAATGGATCTGGGGTTGAGAGGGTGAACAGCTTTAAGTTCCTTGGCATAAATATCACCGAGGATCTCACATTGCCTGTACATACCGGCTGTGTTGTGAAAAAAGCACACCAGCACCTCTTTCACCTCAGACGGTTGAAGAAGTTCGGGATGGGGCCCCAGATCCTAATAACATTCTACAGGGACACAATTGAGAGCATCCTGACAGGCTGCATCACTGCCTGGTATGGGACCTGTACTTCCCTTAATCGCAGAAACCTGCAGAGAGTGGTGCGGACAGCCCAGCACATCTGTAGATGGAAACTTCCCACTGTTCAGGACCTTTACAGAGACAGGTGTGTAAAAAGGGCCCGAAGGATATTGGGGACCCGAGTCACCACAACCACAAACTGTTTCTGCTGCTACCATCCAGGAAACGGTACCACAGCAAAAGGACCAACAGGCTCCGGGACATCATCTCCCACCAGCCCATCAGACTGATTAATTCATGCTGATACAATTGCATTTCTATGTTATATTGACTGTCCTATGTACAAACTATTTATTATAAATTACACATTGCACATTAGACGGAGACGTAATGTAAAGATTTCCACTCCTCATGTATATGAAGGATGTATGTAATAAAGTCAATTCAATTCATTTCACCCTCTCCACTATCTGTTCTGTCATTCTGGCTCCCATTCCCCCTACAACTTATTTTAACCACATCACCCTCTCCCCACACTAGCACTAGCGAGCCTTACCACTGGGATATTAGTCCCCTCTTATTCTGTTCCCCTCACTAACAAATCCCCTATCACCCCTTTGACCAAAGAACAAACTGCCGGAGGAACTCAGTGGGTCGGGCAGCATCTGTGGAGGGAAATGGACCGTCAACATTTCGGGCCGAGACCCTCCCTCTGGACTGAGAGTGGACGGGAAATAGTCAGAGAAAAGAGGTGAGGGGTGGGGATGGGGCAAGAGCTGGGGAGTGAGAGGTGGATCCAGGTGAGGGGGAGGTGGGAAGGTGGAAATAGTGACGGGGTGGGAAGTGAGTGGTTGGGGCAACACGGGGCTGCAGAAGATGGAAATTAGTTCCATAGAGGATTAACAAAGAGGTTAGAGAGTATTTGTTATAGGGAGTGCAATGAAGATTCACCAGACTGATCCCTGGAGTGGTGGGGTCATCATATGAAGAAAGATCAAATGTGTTAACCCTTTCATTTAGTGAATCGAGGACTGAGAGGTGAACACATTGAAATGCACAACATCATTACCGGCTGAACCAGGGATCCCAATCTCTGAAAAAGGGGGTGGACTGTCCGGGACTGAGATGAGGGGAAATGTCTCCACTCCGAGGGTGGTGAATGTCTGTAAATCCCCACCACAGAGGCCGGTGAAGACTCGGTGATCGTCCTCACATAAAACAGAGGCCGGCAGATGTGTGGAGACCGAAGGGATCGAGGAAATGAGGATCGGGCAGAAACATGTGGCTGAGATGGGAGAGCAGCCGTCAGCTTGTTGGTGGTTAGAGGGGCTGAATGGCCACCTCCTGCTGTGTCTCACTTGATGTTTCCTGTCCAGTGAGGCTGGAGGAATGTGAATAGTAATTAGTGTTTATACACATGGAGAGATTTAAATGAAACCTGCACATTTCCTGTTTGGGTCTGAATTGAGTGATTAGATCAGACCGGACGCAGCTTTGTCATTGTGCCGACTCCAGATACAAAGCCAATGAAACGCAGTTGGCATCTGGACTGGGGGGGGGGGGGGGGTCGGGACCGTCACGTGACGGCTCTGCCCATTTACCTGGCCGGAAACACGTCACCTGCCAATCAAGGTTTGACCCCGCCTGGGCCATCAATGCACACCTCACCATTGGCCTCGTTAATTAGCCTTGTACTTGGCCTCGGGTAATTGGCCTTTGTAATCAGTTTAACCCTGCTGGCACCGAGCCATTGGCTTCCCTGTGAATCACCTGGGCTGGACCTTCCAGACCTATAAAGCAGCCCACGTGTGCGTGACCCTCTCTCTTTTGTGCTACCTCCGAGGGACCACTCTGCTGTCCGTGAGTTGTGCTTTGAATAGGGTTGGGAGTGTGGATATTGTCCCTAAGCAGAAGAGCCGCGCCTGCACAAAGTCAAGGGTGGTTGTATACTTTGTCCCCACGCGATTTAATGTGATTTATTGCTGATCCGACTACTGTAAGTTGTGCGCGTGTTGCTTCCGTTGCCATTTTCCCCCGTTTGCCTTCTGTAAATAAAATCCTTCACTACCCAGACTGTGAGCCCAGAGCCCTTGACTTTGAGACCTGCAGAATCTGTTTCCTCACTGGCGCTGCGTGGGGAAAGTGTTCTTGAACAGGGGCAAAATGGCCAGTACAGGCACCGAGCGTAGGATTCCCGGCTGGACCGACGAGAGAGGGATTTGAGGCCTGGCGGACCACGGTAAACCGGTGGACTGGCCCGAGCAGTTGGACCCACGTTGCGAGCACCTGGCCGCGGGGCTGCTCCGGCTGTGGGATGAGGGGGGCCCCAACATGAGCCTCTCTGATCAAGAGGCGAGCGCCCCGGGGAGCCTGTCTGATCAACAACGCCCCACGGGCGCCGCAGCCGAAGATCCGGGTAGGCTCTACCCTGTGGGATCGGGTGGTGACCGCTGTGAGGGTCCGATACCCCACCCTCCTGGAGTGGGATCTACACCGGCGCCCGCAATGGGGTACGGTCAGTCAGGGCACCCGGGTTGTTAGAGAGTGGGCGCTGGTCAACGGCATCTACCAGGGAGCCTGCGACCGTAATTTTTTATAAAACACCCGGATGACCGGTACCCTCACAGGATACCTGGTCACCACCGCGCACCCCGATATAGTCAGTGATCCTGCCCCTCATGACACCAGCTAACGGGAGGACCGTGCGGGATGGTATCACCCTCCTTGAATAGATGCAGTGGGGGCAGAGGCAAGGGCTGGAGACAAGCCCTCCCCGTTTTACGCGCAGGCAGCTGTACATGGACATGGATCCCCAATCCTGACCTCTGCACCCTGTGGAAGGAGCTTTGTGGCGGTGGGGTGGTGGGCAACTGGGCGATTGCACTCATTCTTGTTATTTATCATCGCTGTGTGTATATTATGTTGTCTGCCAAATTTTTAAGAGCACGTCTGTCTTTCTTTAGTTCTGTATAGTCAGATATAGCGTTCACCTTATAAATAGAGTAAGATGTATTCCTTTCCTTTTCACTGCGGGAACGCCTGGCGAGTGGCGAGGCTGCCGAGGGGTGGACTGTGCTGACTGTCACGTGACAGCACCGCCCACGCCTGGTCAGAAGACACGCCCCCTGCCAATCAAGGATTGACCCCTCCTCGCCCATCACTGCACACCTAACCACCGGCCTTGTAATCAGCTTAACCCTGCCGGCACCGAGCCGTTAGCGTTCCTGTGAATTACCTGGGCCGGGCACTTCAGCCTTCCTGCATGAAAAGGGCTGGACGCTCTCTTTGCCATTTCCGAGGGACCACTCTGCTTCATTCCAGGCTGAGAACCGTGGAACAGCGCTGGAGGAAATTGTTGGTAAGCTGTGCATTGAATAGGGTTGGTGATTGTCCCTGATAGCATTGAGCCGTGCCTGTACAGTGAAGGGGCTCGGGCATCGTATTGACTTTTCCCTTGGATGTGTGTGTGTGTACTTTATTCCCACGTTCGTTATTAATCGTCTGCGTGTGTTTTACTGCCGACCTGACTTTATCCACGACTGCTGTAAATTGTCTGCGTGCTGTTTCTGTTGCCATTTTCCCATGGTTGCCTTTGAGCTGCTGTGTCCCCTCATTAAAAACAAATGTAGCCTGCGAAAAGTACGGGGCAGAAACACGAAGCATGGAGACAACCGGATTCTATTTTTCATTTGTTGTTAGTTTCCCCGAGGGGAGGTGCACCGTTCCCGGAGGCACTGCAATACCGGGTCGATGCGCGGAGTGGACGGAGCAAGCCCCTATTCCATCTCCCTGTTCCAAAAATCAATTTAATATATGGTCCCCAGATAAGGGACGTATCAGATATTAAACTGATAAGAACAGATACTACACTTGATCTTAGCCAAAAGGCCGAGAAGCGATACCACAAATGTCCGGACCCTTTCGGATCTTGCTAGTCTTCCCTCTATTAAGTTGGACCGACTGTCTACAGGACACCGATTTATCCTACCTCTCTTCAACTTTTGAAGTAGGTTTGGTGTAATTTCGCTCAGTCTTTGACATAAGTTGTATTTTTCTCCCTTGTCGCGAAATCTCTTTCGGAATACAGCTGATCATGTAAAATAGCGGATATTCCGCCAACCAAATGAGAGAGGCGGCCCTGGTTTGTATGCAAACTCCTCCTCTCAGCTGTTCTGCCCGCCCTCTAGCGTCTGATGTCATTGCAAGCGTGATGACGTTTACGGAAGGCGTTGCAGCGAGAGAAGCGAAGTTGCGGCCGGGTCGTTTGGCGAGCCTGGCGGGGCAGGTGATTGGGGAGGGGGTCCTCCGGAAACGGGAGGTGGGTGGCTAGGAACATCGGGTGGAAGCGATGGCTGGGGATTGCGAAGAAGGAGAGGGTTGTAAATGGGGTAAGTGAGGTCGTTTGATGGGGGACGATGGGTAGTTGAGTTGGTCGGGGAGAGGGACGGGATAGAGTCGGATGAAAGGGAGGGGGTAGGGTTGCAACTCGGACAATATTTAAGTGTGAGCTGGCATGTGGCAAATAACTACTTTCCTGACATCCGAAGGCCTTTCTGCCGTATCCCACCAGCCAAATACCGGAAGTAATTATGAACATTCCGTATTTGCCTAAGTTTGTCCAGCTCCATCCAGCATTTAACAACATTCTCCAACCTATGGCTTGTATCACTTACTACGTCTCCAAGGAGGAAAAAAAAAAGGTGGAAATCTGGGGAAAAGAGGCATAAAATGCCGCAAAGGATTTGGTGGTAATGCAGCATTCTGTAGAGAAAGAAGCAGTTAATGATTCAGATGTGATTCTTAATCATGGCAGTGATCTTTCATCAGTTCTAAGAGCCATTAACCTGACACATTTGCTCTATTTCTCTGCAAAATGCTGACTGAAGTGGCAAGTATTCCCAGCACTTATTTTATTTCAAAAGATTGCCATTCTGTCGTTATATTATTCTCCCAGTTCCTTTCGTCCATCCCTGGGGAGCAATTTTTTTTTTGCAGGACCAGCCACAGATTAGCGTTTCAATAACCCTATGCAGTAAACTCTATTCGTTCAACACTATTGGTGTGATAGAAGAATACTAAGTTGTAGATTACAGAATGTTAAATAACCAGCACTGTAACATTCTGACTTCTTTGCCTTTCTCCCGCTGTGGTTTGGGAACTTTAAAGCTTGGCTGTTTGCAAGGCTGAAGTTTCTCAAATTTATTTTAATCATTTTCTTTTAAATGGTAGTGCAGCTGTGATTGAACAGGGAGATTGCTCTTCAGTGCCAGGGCACATCTCCTGGGCAGAATGTACTAGCCACAGGTCTTTATGATGCATGTTCTACGGGTCTATGGTGGCCAGTGCTATCATGTTTGCTGTTGTGTTCTGAGGCAGCAGGCTGAGGGTAGCAGACACCGACAGAATCAACAACCCCAGCATCTGCAGATTATTTTGTGTGAACAGAATCAACAAACTCATTCGTAAGGCCAGTGATGTTGTGGGGATGGAACTGGACTCTCTGACGGTGGTGTCTGAAGAGAGGATGCTGTCCAAGTTGCATGCTATCTTGGACAATGTCTCCCATCCACTACATGATGTACTGGTTGGGCACAGGAGTACATTCAGCCAGAGACTCATTCCACCGAGATGCAGTACAGAGCGTCATTCCTGCCTGTGGCCATCAAACTTTACAACTCCTCCCCTGGAGGGTCAGACACCCTGAACCAATAGGCTGGTCCTGGACTTATTTCCTTGCATAATTTACATATTACTATTTAACTATTTATGGTTTTATTATTATTTATGGTGCAACTGTAATGAAAACCAATTTCCCCCAGGATCAATAAAGTATGACTATGATTTTGGGTTACAGAGTTACCCTGGGACCAGCCTGCTGTGAGTTGCCAAGAGTACTGCGATTGGGATGCAAAGAAACTACCTGACACCATGGAAGAAGATTGAACCTTTCTCATTGAGTAAGGAAATGATTTGTAATCTGCCCTTTGGCTAGTGCCGCATTGAGTATAGTGAAGTAATTTGGTGTTGTTTTAAAATTTTGGGCTGTTTTTGGAGCGTTCAAAGGCAGACAGGTAAAACTTTCTCCACCACATTGATGACGTCATTGATGCTGTTTCCAGCTCCCGTGTGGAGCTCGTCAGACTTAGTCTGGAGTGAGCCCTGACGAAGGGTCTCGGTCTGAAACGTCGACTGTACCTCTTCCTAGAGATGCTGCCTGGCCTGCTGCGTTCACCAGCAACTTTTATGTGTGTTGCTTAAAATTCCAGCATCTGCAGATTTCCTCATGTTGTCGTCAGATTTGTCAACTTTCCCACCAACATACACCCCCTCTCTCAAATTTGCTTGGTCCATTTTCATGATCTCACTCCCCTTTCCTGATCTGTCTCTCTCTGTCTCCAGAAACGGATTACCTTCTGGCCTCTTTAACAAACCTACTGACTCCCACAGTTACCTTGTCCACAACAGTTACTTTCTGACATTAAATGGACCTATGGAAACTCTGCTCACACTGTCACTTTCAAGGATACTATTCCCTTCTCTCAGTTTCTTTGTCTCTGCTGCATCTGATTTTATGAGGAGGTTTTTCATGCTAGGACATCCAAGAAATCTTTTTTCAATCAATAAAGGGGTTTCCTGCCCACTGCAATCAATACAGAACTCACCCGTAACTCCTCCATTTCCTGCACGTCTGCCCTCTCCCCATGTCCCCTCCACGACATAATAACGATAGGATTACCTTTTCTGCATCTGCCATTCACTGAAGCTCTGCATTCAACATATTCTCTGCAATTTCCACTATCTCCACCAGGATCTCACCACCAGGCACATCTTCCTCTCCACGTCCGTCTCCATTTATCACAGGGATCACTCTCCCTGTGACTCTCGTCTGCCAAACACCCTGCAACCACAATAAGTGTTACATCTATCCCTACACCTCTTTCATAATCACTCTTCCTCCCAGTGTAGCCTCCTCTACATCAGTGAGACCCAACTCAGTTTGGAGATCACTAACTGATGCACAAACACGAGGAATTCTGCAGATGCTGGAAATTCAAGCAACACACATCAAAGTTGCTGGTGAACGCAGCAGGCCAGGCAGCATCTCCAGGAAGAGGTACAGTCGACGTTTCAGGCCGAGACCCCTCGTCAGGACTAACTGAAGGAAGGGTCTCGGCCTGAAACGTCGACTGTACCTCTCCCTAGAGATGCTGCCTGGCCGACTAATTGATACATCTTCACTCTTTCTGCTACAAGTAGGACTAGAGGAGGAGTACACAGGTTGGAAAACCTTGAAAACCTTTGATTCCCCAGTTCTCTGGTGGGAAGCCACCAAGGAGAACATCAAGAAGTTCTTCATACGCAAGGGTATCCAGAAAGCAAGCCAGGAGCAGAGGGAACTGGTCGAGGCAGGTTTGAGGTTGTCATTTAAAGTTAAATTGGACAGGAAAGGAATGGAAGGTGATGGGCTGAGTGCAGGTCGGTGGGACGAGGTGAGAGTAAGAGTTCAGCGTGGACTAGAAGGGCCAAGATGGCCTCTTTCCGTGCTGTAATTGTTATATGGTTATATGGAACTGCGTAAACTCCAGACAGAGTTGCAGTAACTCCTCCTTCTGCAGTCGAAGGGGGTGGATGTCGGGGAGGAACTGCGAGAGGTGAAGAGCCGGAAAGCCCAGCACCTTGCCGCCGAATCCTCCAAGATCATCTACCGATCAAGGGTCCAAACCGTGGAGCAGGACGAGACGTGCTCAGGCTTCTTCCAGAAGGTGCACAAGGGGAGCTCTGTGATCCTCAACCTTAGGGAAGAGGACGGCTCAGTCGTGTCCTCGTAGAATGACATACTGAGGATCTGCAGGTCCTTCTATGCCGGTCTGTACGATGAAAAGGCCACAGAATCCACAGCCTCCCGCAACTTCCTGTCATCTATCACACAGGTCTTAGGCGACGGCAAGCGGGAGAGTCTGGATCAGCCACTGACTCTGGTCGAGTTGACAGGCTCCATCCGTTCCTTTGGGTCGGGTAAGACTCCCGGAGGCGACGGCTTACCGGCTAAGTTGTACTCGGCTCTGTGGAACTGGATGGGCCCAGACCTGCTGGAAGTGTACAACGCTATGCTTCTGGCCGGCAGTATGTCAGAGTCCATGAGGAAGGGCACGATCACCCTCATCTACAAGCAGAAGGGGGAAAGGGAGGACATCAGGAATTGGAGACCCATCTCTCCTGAATGTGGACTACAAGATCCTGTTGAAGGCCATTGCCAACAGGGTCGAGTCTGCTCTGGGACAGGTGATCCACCCGGACCAAACCTGTGCTGTACCGGGCAGGAAGATCTCAGACAGCCTCACGCTGCTGAGGGACACCATCGCCGATGTGCAGGACGGGGGTGAACGCCTGCCTGGTCAGCTTGGACCAGGAGAAAGTCTTCGACAGGATATCGCACACGTACATGGCGGATGTGCTCTCCAAAATTGGTTTTGGGGAGGGAATCCGAAATCAGATCAGACTGCTCGACACAGACATCTGTAGTGCAGTCCAGGTCAATGGGTGGGAAACCTCTCTCCCCTGTCTTGTTTGCTGCATTGAACCCTTTGCCGAAGCCATCAGGAGGGATGAGGGCATAAGAGGGGTGATGCTGCCAGGCAGTGGAGGGACCCAAGTGAAAACCTCCCTGTACATGGACGATGTCACCCTCTTCTGCTCTGATCCGAGGTCAGTTTGCAGGTTGATTGGCATCTGCGAACAGTTTGAGCTAGTGTCGGAGGCCAGGGTCAACCGCACGAAGAGCGAAGCTATGCTATTCGGCAACTGGCCGGACCGATCCAACGTCCCCTTCGCCATCAGGTCTGACCACGTGAAGGTGTTGGGGATCTGGTTCGGAGGGGCTGAGGCGTGCAACAAGAACTGGCAGGAGCGGACTGCCAAGGTGAAACAGAGACTGGGACTGTGGGGAGGGCGCTCCCTGTCGATAACGGGCAAGAACCTGGTCATCAGGTGTGAGGTGCTCTCAGGGCTGCTGTACTTGGTGCAGGTGTGGCCCGTCCCCAGCTCCTGCAGCTCGGAAATCACCCGAGCTGTCTTCAGATTCGTCTGGGGATCCAAGATGGAGCGGGTGAGACGGACCGCCATGCACAAGTCCCTGGATAATGGGGGCAAGAATGTCCCCAATGTCGCCCTCATTCTGATGGCCAGCTTCGTGTGTGGCTGCATCAGGTTGTGTGTAGAACCCAGGTATGTGGGCACCAAGTACCACTCTGTGCCCAGGTTCTACCTGTCACCCGGGCTAGGAAGGATGGGTCTGGCCCCACTCCCGCGCAACGCCCCCGTCAGCTGGTCGTTGCCGGCATACCTGTCCTTCATAGAAAAGTTCTTCCAGGAGAACGCCTTTGACCACAGGGTCATCAGGCAGTGGTCGGCACGTAATGTCCTGCAGCCACTGCAGGAGAAGGACGAGATGGACACAGTGGGGTGGTTCCTTGAGCAGACCGTCCAGTTCATCTGGCAAAATGCCTCATCGCCAGACCTCACCAACAGTCACCAGGACCTTGCCTGGCTGGCGATGAGAGGGGCCCTCCCAGTCAGATCCCTCCTGTACGCCTGGAACATCGTCTCCGCTCCCCACTGCTCACGGGAGGACTGCAGTGAGGAGGAGTCTGTGACCCACCTCTTCGCACACTGTCAGTTCGCAGAGAGGGTGTGGAGGATGACGGAAGGGACGGTGTCAAGTTTCAACCCCAGCAGCTGCGTAACCGAGGACTCTCTGATCTACGGGCTGTTCCCGGGGACGCACACGGAGACCAACATCCGGTGCTGCTGTCAGATCATCAACTCGGTGAAGGACGCTCTTCGGTCGGCCCGAAAATTGATGATTTACCAGCACATAGAGATGTCCGTGGGAGAATGTGCTGCTGACTGGCACATTCTCAGCTGCAGGAGTACTTTATTGTTGCCAAACAATTGATACTAGAGCATACAATCATCACAGCGATATTTGATTCTGCTCTTCGTGCTCCCTGGAGTACAAATCGATAGTAAATATTAAAAATTTAAATTATAAATCACGTGCTGAGGGATGCACTCAAACTTGGTGCAGCCACCGCAAAAGCCGGGTGGAGAAGGACCACAGTTTAAGGTTTGTCACCCGCGCGCGGGAGTGCGAGGAGTCGGGTGGCGAAGAGTATTCCTCTCCTCAGTGGTGTGGATAGATGAATCAACATCGTGCTACAGGAGTGGCTGGAAATGTGGAAAGGTATAGACTGTAATGGAACATCAGTAAAGGAATGAGAGTCAATGAATGATTTATTGTAAACATCTTTATTTTGAATAAGGACAGAGTAAACACATGATTTATTGTAAATAACTTTATTTATTCTATAAGGACTTAGGGTCAACAAATGTTTTTTTGCAAATAATTTTATTTTGTAATATTTCTGAATAAAGTATATTTTTCAAAAAAATCAGTTCTTATCAGTTTAAAATCTGATGCGTCCCTTATCTGGGACCATATATTACATTGATTTTTGGAACAGGAAGATGGAATAGGGGCTTCCTTCGTCCACTCCGTGCATCGACCCAGTATTGCAGTACCCCTCGGAATGCTGCACCTCCCCTCGGGGAGATTAAACAACAAATAAAGAGTAGAATGCAGTTATCCGTACGCATTAACCTTCTTAGGCTTTTTCCCTATTCCTTCGTTGTACTTTTACAGGTAGTGTTAATGGTAAGACTCCTGGCAGTGTGGAGCATCAGAGGGTTCTTGAGGTCCGAGTCCATAGGATGCTCAAAGCAGCTGTGCAGGTTGACTCCGTGGTTAAGAAGGTGTACGGTATATTGGCCTTCATCAATCGTGGCATTGAATTTAGGAGCCGAGAGGTAATGTTGCAGCTATATAGACACTGGTCAGACCCCACTTGGAGTACTGGCTCAGATCTGGTCGCTTCACTACAGGAAGGATATGGAAACCATGGGGAGGGTGCAGAGGAGATTTACAAGGATATTGCCTGGATTGGGGAGCATGCCTTATGAGAATAGGTTGAGTGAACTTGGCCTTTTCTCCTTGGAGCAACAGAGGATGAGAGGTGGCCTGATAGAGGTGTATAAGATTATGAGATGCTTTGATTGTGGGGGTGTGAGCTGGGTCTGTGCGGAGGAAGCTTGACTCTGTCTGGCCCCGGGTTTGTGTGCCAGGTCTGTAAAGAGGGAGCTTCAGCCCGTGTTGATTGCTTCTGTTCCCTTCTGTTTGCGACCTTGGTGGACGTGGGTCAGATATTATACAGTATATGAGCTTCCAATCTCCTTTATTGTTTTTGACTGTGAGAGCAAGAAAGCACGCAGGAAGGTGGGGATCAGGATAGTGCGAGTATCTGGCGTGAGAGGATGCGGTGGTCAGCCGGGATGGGGAGTGAACAGATCCTGGGGACCAGACACTATCAGACTGACATCCCTCAGCCTGGAGCTGAGACGCTGCCGTACCAGTGTGAGGAGCTCACACCATTATTGCAGTTCACCGGGTGCGGTGGGCAGCAGTAACCCCAGGGTACTGTTTCTCCTCTAGTGAGACTCGAGTCCGACACCAAGACAGGAAATTACAGTGGTTTATTGATTTCATCATGACAAATGTAAATTAAACAATGTGTGAGCTGCTCGTGTGCAGGGATAAATAAGCTGCTCCCAACTCACTCAGAATCACACACAATTAACTGACCGGTGACAATGAGTGACAGATTGAATAATCAGTCCCGTTTCTCACCGTCACTCTGCATCGGGGAACCGATGATTATAAAATCACACTTCAGGGCCGTGTCTGAGATCGCTGCAGATCCAGGGTCACTGCCGAGGTATTTGTCAATTTAACATCATTATATCAGCCAGACTGCCGAATGCACCGTCCTCAGCAAAGGGAGCAAAAGGATTCTCTCCCGGGATAATCCCGCCCCGGGACACCAGTGTCCCAGACTGAACCCCGGCCCCCAGGCTCTTTCTGTCTAATTCCCCGGGGTCTCGTGGGGGAGTCTCAAACCCGCACATCCACTGGAAGCTGTGCCACTGGACAGGAGGCGGAAATACATCACTGTGGGAACGCTCCGAACGACAGACAGCTTCAGGCTGGAGCCAGTTCCGTTAGAACGGTTGGGAATTAAACCTGGCGTGCAGCCATTAAAGGGGAGGGCAGGGAATTGGCCAAAATGTCCCCCATCAAAAAAGGTAGAAGGGAGTTTGGGTAATTATAGACCAGTGAGCCTTACGTCTGTGGTGGGAAAGCTGTTGGAAAAGATTCTTAGAGATAGGATCTATAGGCATTTAGAGAATCATGGTCTGATCAGGGACATTCAGCATGGCTTTGTGAAGGGCAGATCGTGTCTAACAAGCCTGATAGAGTTATTTGAGGAGGTGACCAGGCATATAGATGAGGGTAGTGCAGTGGATGTGATCTATATGGATTTTAGTAAGACATTTGACAAGGATCCACACGGTAGGCTTATTCAGAAAGTTAGAAGGCATGGGATCCAGGGAAGTTTGGCCAGGTGGATTCAGAATTGGCTTGCCTGCAGAAGGCAGAGGGTGGTGGTAGAGGGAGGACATTCAGATTGGAGGATTGTGACTAGTGGTGTCCCACAAGGATCTGTTCTGGGACCTCTACTTTTTGTGATTTTTATTAACGACCTGGATGTGGGGGTAGAAGGGTGGGTTGGCAAGTTTGCAGACGACACAAAGGTTGGTGGTGTTGTAGATAGTGTAGAGGATTGTCAAAGATTGCAGAGAGACATTGATAGGATGCAGAAGTGGGCTGAGAAGTGGCAGATGGAGTTCAACCCGGAGAAGTGTGAGATGGTACAGTTTGGAAGGACAAACTCCAAAGCAGAGTACAAAGTAAATGGCAGGATACTTGGTAGTGTGGAGGAGCAGAGGGATCTCGGGGTGCATGTCCACAGATCCCTGAAAGTTGCCTCACAGGTGGATAGGGTAGTTAAGAAAGCTTATGGGGTGTTAGCTTTCATAAGTCGAGGGATAGAGTTTAAGAATCGCTATGTAATGATGCAGCTCTATAAAACTCTGGTTAGGCCACACTTGGAGTACTGTGTCCAATTCTGGTCACCTCACGAAAGGAAGGATGTGGAAGCATTGGAAAGGGTACAGAGGAGATTTACCAGGATGCTGCCTGGTTTAGAAAGTATGCATTATGATCAGAGATTAAGGGAGCTAGGGCTTTACTCTTTGGAGAGAAGGAGGATGAGAGGAGACATGATAGAGGTGTAGAGGATAATAGGAATAGATAGAGTGGATAGACAGCGCCTCTTCCCCAGGGCACCACTGCTCAATACAAGAGGACATGGCTTTAAAGTAAGGGGTGGGAAGTTCAAGGGGAATATTAGAGGAAGGTATTTTACTCAGAGAGTGGTTGGTACATGGAATGCACTGCCTGAGTCAGTGGTGGAGGCAGATGCACTAGTGAAGTTTAAGAGACTACTAGACAGGTATATGGAGGAATCTAAGATGGGGGGCTTACATGGGAGGCAGGGTTTGAGGGTCGGCACAACATTGTGGGCCGAAGGGCCTGTACTGTGCTGTACTATTCTATGTTCTATGTCTATGTTCTACGTAAGTATTTTTTACTTAATCTGAGATTTTTATTCTGCCATATATAAGAGGAACTTTTGGAATCAACAGTATTAAAAAAGGATTTAGGAAAAAAAATTGAACTTCAATAAGTCCTTATGCTTCTTATTAATCAATTTGTAACCGGAAAAGTTACTCAACTGAGGAAGCAGAGCTAACACTGCTGGAATGGATTTCTCAGGGTTAGAGATATATAATAATTAATCATCTGCATATAGTGATAGTTTGTGTATCTCATTCCTGCGGGTAATGCCAAATATATTAGGAGAGTCACGAATAGCAATAGCTAAAGGTTCCAGGGCAATATCAAATAATAATGGACAAAGAGGGCAACCCTGCCGAGTACCAGGAAATAACTGGAAAAAAGGGAGATCTTTGATTATTGGTAAATGCCGAAGGGGGTAAGGTATATCAGTTTAATCCAAGATATAAATATCGGACTAAAATTGAATTTCTCAAGCGAATTAAACAAATATGTCCATTCGACTCTGTCAAAAGCTTTCTCAGTGTCCAGTGAAATGACACATTCTGGAGTTCTGGATGAAGAAGTATAAACAATATTCATTGATCTCCTAATATTAAAGAAGGAATAATGATTTTTAATAAATCCAGTCTGGTCAACAGAAATAATTGGAGGCAATACTTTCTCCAGTCTAGTTGCCAGTAATTTTGAAAATATCTTGGAATCCACATTTAGCAAGGATATAGGCCTATAAAGTTTCAAAGAAAGAAAAATAAAAAGTAAAAAAGAATAAATAAAATACAGAATCAGTAAAGAAAGAAAACTTATCCGAAAATATGAAAAATACCTACCCTACAAACCCAGGGCAAAAGCCCTCAGATTTTCAAAATCCAAAGCTGTAAGCTTTTGGAGAGATGTTTTGAAAACCCTATCAAAAGTTTTGGATCTGGATCTACTGAAAAAACAAGCATGTAAGAACAAAGAGAATAAACAACAGTCCGTTAATTAGTCCGGAGCAGAGGAACGCTGATTGTCAAGAAAACTGAGCTTCATCCGGAGATTTAAACAGACGACGAGAGTTATCGGCAAGAACTATTTTCAAACGTGCTGGAAACAGCAACACTGGTTAAGGCCTTTTTGATAAAATTCTGACATCTGTGGTTTAAAAGCTATCCATTCCCTCAGAACTTCAGGACTGAAATCTTCAACGAGGCAAAATTTGAAACTTTGAAATTGGATCATATCTTTCCGCTGCGCAGCTCGCACCACACGATCCTTCATGTGAGCATAATGGAACAGAATAATAATGGGTCTCAGTTTAAATTCTCTGGAAGGTTTGGGGCGCAATGTATGGTGCACGCGATCGAGCAATGGAGGGGCCTCCAAAACCTCTGAACCAAACATATCCATTAAAAATTGAGAAAAGTATTTGGTAGGATCGGCCGTCTCGATATCTTTGGGAAGCCCGATTATCCGCAAGTTCTGTCATCGGGATCGATCTTCGAGATCAATAATCTTGGATTTATAACGTTCCAACATGGGATGTTGAAGCCAGATTTTTTTCCAGGGCTTCAATCTTTTGTCCTCTGCCAACGGGCAGCATCCAGTTCTGAAATTCTAGTTTGCTGTTGATCAATTTCACATCTAAACAATCTAATGTCATCTTGAATCATCTTCAAAACTTCTTCAAACACAGCAAATCTTTGATTAAGTTTTTCATCTAGAAGATTCGACATTATTTCAAAAGTTATTGGTATTTGCTTAGATGCTTTAGGATCGCCATCTTTTTTTTCCCGTTGCCGTTGGAGTCCTTCCCATTTTTAACTTCTCGTCCTCTGGTTCACATTTCCAGCGAGTTAAAATCAAAGTTCAAAGATATATTTGTGTTATAAACCTATTAGTGTAGGTATAAACAGATTAAATAAGGGTGGTTACGGGTAAAAGAAGTAAAGGGAATGGAGCGAAGCCAAAATGTACCTCACACCATGAGCGCCTCCTGGAGAGTCCATTTCAAAAAAGGTTGTTAGCTTAATCTATAAACGGTTATCGAGTTCACGAATGATATCTAATGATAAAGAGTCATTTTCAGATAATCAATGGAGTAAAACTTTTCATTTGGTTAACAACTCATCTATTTGTGCCTGTCGTTCCTTGATACGGTTCAAGGTAGCGCATCGGGCCCATGTGTCAAAGGATAAACCAGCGCATATTTTCTCCAGTATTAATCCTACTTGTGACAGATGTAATATTGAGCTGGACGCTTTAACTCATAAGTATTGGTCTTGTATAAAGCCAGATAACTTTTGCAGAGATGTTTTTAAAACACTATCAAAAGTCTTGGATCTGGATCTACAACCTAATTTGCTTACGAAATATTCTTGTTTCCGCTCGATGTATGATAGCCGTTTCGACCTTACCGGCTGGGAGAGCCACTTTATTGGAGTGGAAGGATTCTAATCCACCTACAGTCATTTACTGGCTCTCCTCCATTATGTCCTGTTTAAGTTTAGAGAAAATAAGAAGTCGGACATTTGATACATCCTTTAAATTTGAGCAAATATGGTGACCTTTTATCCAATATTTTCATTTAATTTGATTTATTACTCTTACAATCTTTTTTTAATCGAAGTTTTAGATTTGATCAGAAAGTCTTTCTCTCTCTCTCTTTTTGGGTTGTATCCTCAAAATGAGATGCCCAGTCCCCCTTTTTTTGTTTTGTTATAGTGTAGTGGTTTTTTTCCCTTTTCATTTAAAACCCAATGTTTTTTCCTTTCTCTTCATAAACTGGTTAAGAGGAGAATTGTTATTTTCATTTTCTTTTATTATATATTATACTAGTTTAATATCTATGACTTTGACAATGTCTATCTTAATCTTGGTTTATATTGTTACTGATATATATACTTGAACTAATTCTCCTCTTTACTGTATTTATACTTTTAAATCAATAAAAAGGTTAATAAAGAAATTACTGATCACATTATTGTTCAGTGTCACACACTCAGTGACTGTAAACACAATCTCCCACAGTCTTGTACTTACCAGAGTTTCTGTATTTTACACTCCGGGTTCCTCAGAGCCGCAGACACCAGTTTCACTCCTGAATCTCCCAGTTTATTCCTCCCAAGTCTGAACACAAACAAACAAGTTGATCAACAAAGTGATTCAAACTGTGGGTCTGAGGGAATTTCTCTCACTCGAATATTTCAGGAAACATTGAACCCTTCGGTAAATCACTGATCGGAGTTCCCATCATTATCAATGTCCCTCACTGCCCAGCTCCAGGGTATTCACCGAATGTCGGTAATTTAGTCTGTCGATGTGACCCTGTGAACTCCACATATTCTGCCTCATTTCCCGATGAGAGAAATGTTTCTGATGTGAGAGACTCCAGAGGGGTAGGGTTAACCATATAACGATATATAACAATTACAGCACGGAAACAGGCCATCTCGGCCCTTCTAGTCCATGCCAAATGCTTACTCTCACCTAGTCCCACTGACCCGCACTCAGCCCGTAACGCTCCATTCCTTTCCTGTCCATATAGCTATCCAATTTTACTTTAAATGACAACATCGAACCTGCCTCAACCACTTCTGCTGGAAGCTCGTTCCACACAGCTACCACTCTCTGAGTAAAGAAGTTCCCCCTCATGTTACCCCTAAACTTTTGCCCTTTAACTCTCAACTCATGTCCTCTAGTTTGAATCTCCCCCAATTTCAATGGAAAAAGCCTATCCGCGTCAACTCTATGTATCCCCCTCATAATTTTAAATACCTCTATCAAGTCTCTCCTCAACCTTCTACGCTTCAAAGAATAAAGACCCAACTTGTTCAACCTTTCTCTGTAACTTAGGTGATGAAACCCCGGTAACATTCTAGTAAATCTTCTCTGTACTCTCTCAATTTTATTGACATCTTTCCTATAATTCAGTGACCAGAACTGTACACAATACTCCAAATTTGGCCTTACCAATGCCTTGTACAATTTCAACATTACATCCCAACTCCTATACTCAATTCTCTGATTAATAAAGGCCAGCAAACCAAAAGCTTTCTTCACCACCCTATCCACATGAGATTCCACCTTCAGGGAACTATGCACCATTATTCCCAGATCCCTCTGTTCTACAGCATTCTTCAATGCCCGACCATTTACCATGTATGTCCTATTTTGATTAGTCCTACCAAAATGTTGTACCTCACATTTATCAGCACTAAACTCCATCTGCCATCTTTCAGCCCACTCTTCTAACTGGCCTAAATCTCTCTGCAAGCTTTGAAAACCTACTTCATTATCCACAACTCCACCTATCTTAGTATCATCTGCATACTTACTAATCCAATTTACCACCCCATCATCCAGATCATTAATGTATATGCCAAACAACACTGGACCCAGTACAGATCCCTGAGACACACCGCTAGTCACCGGCCTCCAATCTGACAAACATTTATCCACCACTACTCTCTGGCGTCTCCCATCCAGCCACTGCTGAATCCATTTTACTACTTCAACATTAATACCTAACGATTGAACCTTCCTAACTAACCTTCCGTATGGAACCTTGTCAAAGGCCTTACTGAAGCCCATATAGACAACATCCACCGCTTTACCTTTGTCAACTTTCCTAGCAACCTCTTCAAAAAATTCAATAAGATTTGTCAAACATTACTTTCCATGCACAAATCCATGTTGACTGTTCCTAATCAGACCCTGTCTATCCAGATAATTATATATACCATATATAGCAATACTCCAATCCTCCGGCACCATCCCCGTTTCTAATGACATTTGAAATATTTCTGTCAGAGCCCCTGCTATTTCTACACTAACTTCCCTTAAGGTCCTAGGGAATATCCTGTCAGGACCTGGAGACTTATCCACTTTTATATTCCTTAAAAGCTCCAGTACTTGCTCTTCTTTAATTATCATAGTTTCCATAACAACCCTCTTTGTTTCCCTTACCATACACAATTCAATATCCTCTCCTTAGTGAATACTGAAGAAAAGAAATTGGTCAAAATCTGCCCCATCTCTTTTGGCTCCATACATAGCTGCCCACTCTGATTCTCTAAGGGACCAATTTTATCCCTTACTGTCCTTTTGCTATTAATATAACGGTAGAAACCCTTTGCATTTACTTTGGATTTATTTTCACCTTACTTGCCAAAACAACCTCGTATCTTCTTCTAGCTTTTCTAATTTCTTTCTCAAGATTCTTTTTACCTTCTTTATATTTCTCGAGCACCTCATTTACTCCATGCTGCCTATATTTATTGTAGATATCTTTCTTTTTCCAAACCAAGTTTCCAATATCCCTTGAAAACCATGGTTCTCTCAAACTTTTAACCTTTCCTTTCAACCTGACAGGAACATAAAGATTCTGTACCCTCAAAATTTCACCTTAAAATGACCTCCATTTCTCTATTACATCCTTCCCATAAAACAAATTGTCCCAATCCACTCCTTCTAAATCCTTTCGCATCTCCTTAAAGTTAGCCTTTCTCCTATCAAAAATCTCAACCCTCGGTCCAGACCTATCCTTCTCCATAATTATATTGAAACTAATGGCATTGTGATCACTGGACCCGAATTGCTCCCAAACACATACCTTCGTCACCTGCCCTATCTCATCCCCTAACAGGAAATCCAGCACTGCTCCTTCTCTAGCTGGTACCTCTATGTGTTGCTGCAAAAAACTATCCTGCACACATTTTACTAACTCCAAACCATCTAGCCCTTTTACAGTCTGGGCTTCCCCATCTACGTGTGGAAAATTAAAATCTCCCACAGTCTCAACCGTGTGCTTACTACAAATATCTGCTATCTCCTTACAAATTAGCTCCTTCAATTCTTGCTCCCCATTTGGTGGTCTAGAATACACCCCTATAAGTGTTACTACACCGTTCCGATTCGTCAGTTCCACCCAAATAGCCTCCCTGGACGAGCCCTCTAATCTATCCTGCTAGAGCACTGCTGTAATATTTTCTCTGACAAGCAAAGCAACACCTCCCCCTCTTGTCCCTCTGATTCTAGCACACCTGAAGCAATGAAATCCAGGAATATTTAGTTGCCAAACAAACCCCTCCTGCAACCATGTTTCACTAATAGCTACAACATGATACTTCCAGGTATCAATCCATGCTCTAGGCTCATCCACCTTTCTTACAATGCTCCTAGCATTAAAATAAATGCATTTAAGTAATTTTCCACCTCTATCTCTCTGTTTATCACTAATGGTGCAAACAACTTTACTATCTCCTTTTTCTTCCTTCTCCCCTACATCTGTTCCTACACTTTGGTTCCCCTCGCCACTTGTATCTCGTTTAAGTCCACTGGAGCCTCTCTAGCAAACCTACCTGCAAGAATTGAAGGATGGAAGTAAGTCCCCCAGTGAGGAAGATTTGTGAATGGGAAAGTGTCGATGGGAGATAGTGGTGGGACTCCAGCCAAGCAAAAGGATAGGAAGATAGAACCTGCAGGAGGTAGGCGGATGAGGAAGCGAGATCCCGCGGGAGGAAGGCAGATGGGGAAGAGAGATCCCAGAGGATGAAGGGGGATGGGGAAGAGAGATCCCAGAGGATGAAGGGGGATGGGGAAGAGAGATCCAGCAGGATGAAGGCGGATGGGGAAGAGAGATCCCAGAGGATGAAGGGGGATGGGGAAGAGAGATCCCACAGGATGAAGGCGGATGAGGAAGCGAGATCTCGCGGGAGGAAGGCAGATGGGGAAGATAGAACCTGCAGGAGGTAGGCGGATGGGGAAGAGAGATCCTGCGGGAGGAAGGCAGATGGGGAAGAGAGATCCAGCAGGAGGAAGGCGGATGGGGAAGCGAGATCCTGCGGGAGGAAGGCAGATGGGGAAGAGAGATCCAGCAGGAGGAAGGCGGATGGGGAAGAGAGATCCCAGAGGATGAAGGGGGATGGGGAAGAGAGATCCCACAGGATGAAGGGGGATGGGGAAGAGAGATCCCACATGAGGAAGGGGGAGGAGAAGAGAGATCCCACAGGATGAAGGGGGATGGGGAAGCGAGATCCCACAGGAGGAAGGGGGATGGGGAAGACATCCAACAGGAGGAAGGGATTGGGGAAAAGATCCCACAGGAGGAAGGGGGATAGGGATGAGTTGTCTCACAGGAGGACTCGGGGGGAAACGATAATCATACAAGATGAGGGGTTACAGAAAAAGATTGTACGGGAGGGGTGAGACTGAAAAGAGGCCCAGAAGAGATGCGCTCACGGTATCTGGTAGTGAGAAAAGTCACACACGGGGAAGGGCAGGGAGGACAATCTCACAATGGTATTTATCTCCTTCTCACTGGGAAGCGGGTGTGAATCTCTGACCCACCTGCTGCAGTCAGTGTCGGTAACAGTGAACCATAGAAACATAGAAAATAGGTGCAGGAGTAGGCCATTCGGCCCTTCGAGCCTGCACCGCCATTTATTATGATCATGGCTGATCATCCAACTCAGAACCCCGCCCCAGCCTTCCCTCCATACCCCCTAACCCCCGTAGCCACAAGGGCCATATCTAACTCCCTCTTAAATATAGCCAATGAACTGGCCTCAACTGTTTCCTGTGGCAGAGAATTCCACAGATTCACCACTCTCTGTGTGAAGAAGTTTTTCCTAATCTCGGTCCTAAAAGGCTTCCCCTCTATCCTCAAACTGTGACCCCTCGTTCTGGACTTCCCCAACATCGGGAACAATCTTCCTGCATCTAGCCTGTCCAATCCCTTTAGGATCTTATACGTTTCAATCAGATCCCCCCTCAATCTTCTAAATTCCAACGAGTACAAGCCCAGTTCATCCATTCTTTCTTCATATGAAAGTCCTGCCATCCCAGGAATCAATCTGGTGAACCTTCTTTGTACTCCCTCTATGGCAAGGATGTCTTTCCTCAGATCAGGGGACCAAAACTGCACACAATACTCCAGGTGCGGTCTCACCAAGGCCTTGTACAACTGAGAAGGAACATTGTCAATGGACGTGTCACAGTCAGTGAGAAACACGGCCATTCCTGTGATTTACTACCATTAAACCAATGGCCGTTGTTCACTGATCTGATGAAGTCTCCAACATCCCTTCACAAGGAACCACAGAACCCTCCTGTCCTTGGGGAATTACTGACCGATCCCCTGGTCACTTGTCACAATTCTTCACAATCTGATTCACTACAGTTTTATCCAAATCCCTTTACAGGATATCCCCGGGATGTGGATTCAGGAACTGTGCTACTGCAGTTACAAACTCTTGGATGGTGAGGTGTGGGAAATGTGTACACCGCGCTCCGGGCAGAATCCTCTCTCTCCAAAAGCTCCATCAGGAACTGGGAAGGCTGCAGATTGTAGTTGATCAAATCTGCACCTGTAAACACAATCTTCTTCTCGAGCACTCCTCTGAAGGCCATCTGACCAACCCTGAGTAACACATCAGGGGACTGTCAATCTCACGACCATGGTTTTTCAGGATGTTGTAAATATAGTAGGAATATAGTTGGGTGATGGTCTTGGGAATTCGCTCTGGGTCCCTGACTCTTTGTGTGAAGAAGGGACTTAATGCCAGAGCGAGGATCCAGCAGTAGGAGGGGTTGCTGCCGCTACCGTCTGATCTTCAAAATACCTGATGAAATATTCCTTCCGTTCCTCACCAACAAATCCCAGGATTTCAGCCCAGACACCGATCTCCGCCTTTTCCAATCGATGTAACGCAGTGGGACGTGTGGTCACCAGCACTGAACATCCTGGGAGCAGCTTGTGCTGGATTAAACTGTACACAATGTCAGACACCTTGCACTTGAATTCAGGATCTGGGCACTGGTGCTTGGGTTCTGTATCTCTCCGACTGTCAGCAAAATCGATTCTGTGCTTGAATTCATCCAATCCATCGAATATAAACAGCAATCCCTCTGGGTTCTTCCAGACCTCTCTCAGGGCATTCCCAAAATACGGATATTGATGCAGAATCAGTTCTTTCAAGTTTATTCTGCAATTAATGGAGTTTAAATCCCAGAATTTGAAACTGAAGGCAAACTGGAATTGTTGGTATATTTTCCCCGTGACCCAGTCATAAACAATCTTTTGTACCATTGTTGTTTTCCCGATCCCTGGGACTCCGGCCACTGCTGCTGAACATCCCGAAGTTGATTGTGTGAAGAATCTTTTCATTTTGTCCCAACAACTATGTGAGTAACTATTCTCAAACAGATGAGCAATCCCGATTTTCTCCAGCTGTCCGCGGAGATGTTCCTCTCTCCACTCCTCGTGGTCTCTGCCTCTTGCCAGCAGCTCATGTTCCACCAGTCTCCGATCTCGAACAGTAGAAATGACCGTGAGCTCAGCGTATCGATCAACCAGCTGGAAAACCTTCACCTTCTCCCTCATCAGGATCGTGTTCACTCTCAGTGTTTCAGTTTGTGCCCGCAGAGTCTCCTTGTGTTTCTGCTGAACATCTTAGGATGGACAGAAATAGGTGGTCAATGCCTGATCTGATGAACACTGAACACTCACGTATTTACCCCAATAATAAGAAATTGTTAAGGACACTGTTTGGGTGAAATTGGGAGATCAGAGATAAGAGCGTCTGAAGATGAACGATGGCCCCGAAACATTTCTGATCCGATTCAGGTTCGCTGTTAAAGCCTCCCCTCTCCCCTCTGTTCGTAGTTTGCAGATTCCCCGGTGTTCCAGCGAGCACCAAGTGCACACGTGATTCTGGAGAGGAGAGTGTTGTGTGGAGCGGCTGGTTTCACCGCTTTCACTGCTCAGCTTCTGCTGAACTGGGCAACACCGCAGAGGGTAACAGTGGGGGTCGGGGGGCAATTTACTTGCTCTACTGACTTTTACTTTCTCATAATGGAGCGGATACTCTCGACACTTCTTTAGGTTGAAACTGTCAATACTGAGCCACAGAAAAGGAACATTATTTCCATTTCCTTTTCCAAGCTCAGCCAGTCACGATGTAACACACCCCGCAGTAGTCTACAGTCTCTTCTTCTCCGAGGAACTGTTACATTAACTCAGGCAATACACCCTCACCACACCTCTACAGTCTCCTCTGCTCTGAGGAGCTAGTACGTGAACTCAGCCAATAAGCCCCACCACACCTCTACGGTATCCTATGCTCCGAGGAGCTGGGACATGAACTCAGGCAACTCCCGGATGTTGCGCGGAACAGCAGAAATCTGAAGAGGATGTCAGCAGTAATACGGGACTCTATAGTCAGCAGGAGAGGTAAGCGATTCTGTGGACTCAAAAAGGAGACACCGATGCTACTTTGCCTCTCAGGAGCCAGGGTCCGAAACGTTACTGGACACGTCCATAATATCCTGAAAAGGAAAAGTCACCAGTCATGATAAATATTGGTACCAATGATATAGGAAGAGAACAGGGAAGAGGTCTGGAAAACAAAACACAGGGAGTTAGGAAGGAAGCTGAGAAGCAGGAACTCAAAGGTAGTAATGTCGGGATCACTGCCTGTGCCACCCGACAGTGGGGATAGGAATAGAATGAGGTGGCAGATAAGTGTGTGGCCGAAGAATACAGCAAGGGGCAGGGATTACAGCAGGGTCCGATATTCTTGCAGGCGAATTTACTGGAGCTGTTGGGAGTGTTTTAAACTAATATGACAGGGCAATGGAAACCAGTATGATAGAGCTGAAGATGAGCCAGCAGGTTTAAATGTGGACACAGCCAAGTGTTAAATTGTACCACAGAGGCAAAATTCGATTTTGGTTGGTACGACGTTGTGGCCATTACTGAGTTGTGGCTGAAAGAAGATCTTGTTTGGGAGTTTAACATCAAAAGATATACTTTGTTTCGAAAGGACAGGCAGGAAGACATTGGCTATGTTTTCGAGATGGAATTACACCTTCAGAAAAAGGGGACATAAAGTCAGAGGACGTTGGCTCTTTGTGGGTGGAGATAAGAAATTACAGGGGGTAACAAAGCACATTATGGGAATCATATACAGGCCTCCAAATAGTCGCCAAGATGTGGGTTTGAGTTGCAAAGGGAAAAGGCATGTAATAAGGGTAATGACACATTTGTCCTGGCGAACTTCAATATGCAAGGGGAATGGGAAAATCAAGCATACTTAAGGTGTCGGGTCGCAGGAGAGGGGATTTATTGCGATTGTGCTTGAGCCTACTTGGGGAAAGGCTCGCTTAGATTGGGTGTTGTGTAATAACCCAGATCCTGTTTAGTGGCTCACTGAGCTGGCTTGTTCACTTGCAGATGTTTCATTACCCAGCTAGGCAACATCACCAGTGCAACTTCGGATGAAATGCTGGTGATCTATACTGTTCACCTTTTGTGTGTCCTGTGATTAGTCCGTGAGTGAGTGAGTGTCAATATGGAAGCAAAACTGAGTGGGAAGTTGGATGATTGGAAACCTTTTAAAATCTAACAAAAGGCAACTAAAAAAGCTATAAGAAGGGAAAAGATGAAATATGAGGTGAGACTAGACAATAATATCAAGCAGGATAACAAATGTTTTTGTTCAGTTACATAAAAAGAAAAAATGGAGTTGAGAGTTGATATTGGTCCACTGGAAAATGATATTGGTGAGCTAGTAATGGAAGACAAAGAAATAGCAGGTGAACTTTAGAAACATAGAAACATTGAAAACCTATAGCACAATACAGGCCCTTCAGCCCACAATGCTGTGCTGAACATGTACTTACATTAGAAATTACCTAAGGTTACCCATAGCCCTCTAGTTTTCTAAGCTCCATGTATCCAGAAGTCTCTTAAAACACCCCTTCATATCCGTCTCCACTACAGTTCCATGCACTCACCACTCTGCGTAAAAAAACATCTCCTCTGTACTTACAAGCACCTTAAATCTGTGTGCCCTCTCGTGCTAGCCATTTCAGCTCTGGGAAAAAGCCTCTGACTACCCACACGATCAATGCCTCTCATCATCTTATACACCCATATCAGGTCACCTCTCATCCTCCACCGCTCCAAAGAGAAAAGGCTGAGTTCACTTAACCTATTCTCATTAGGCATGCTCCCCAATCCTTGTAAATCTCCTCTGCACCCTTTCTATAGTTTCCACATCCTTCCTGTAGTGAAGTGACCAGAGCTGAGCTCAAGTGGGGTCTGACCAGGGTCCTGTATAGCTAATGCATACTTTGCATATCTCTTCACTGTGGCCCGTGAGTGACGGGAAGCAGCAGTGACTGCCATCACTATTAATGAGAACAAGATTTCTGGATGGTGTGTTGCCATGGTCGGGGAAATCTCGCATCCAGTCTGAAACATGTTTAAGGGTAGTGTGAGCAGAGGTCAAGGTTCACGTCGGCACCAATGACAGGGCAGGAAGGGTGAAGAGGTGCTGCAAAGTGAGTTCATGGATGTAGGTGATAGGTTAAAGTGCACAACATCCAGGGTTGTGTCTTCAGGATTGCCACCCATACCACATGCTAGTGAGGCCTGAAATAGGATATAATACAGTCTAACGTGTGGCTGATGAGATGGTGCATTGTGGAGTGCTGCAGATGTTTGGATGATTCCAAGGAAGATGGGACCTGGACAGACATGATCGTTTTGCATCCGAACTGGAGGGGGACTGATACCCTTGCGGGAAGGGTTGTTAACACTGCATCGGGATGGGGTGAGGTGTCAAACTTGAGCTGCAAGGGGATGAAGAACCAGAGTGGATAGTGGAGTGGTTGTGTGGGAAAGATGCTGTTAATCCAACATAAAAAGTCAGGAGTCTAAAGAAAGAACATGGTGAAACAAATGTTCCCAAATGTGTATTATTTCATTGCAAGGAGTATTGTAGGAAAGGCTGATGAGCTTAGAGCATGGATCAGCGTATTGAATTACAGTATTGCAAGCATTAATGTGATTTGATTGGAGGAGGTGCAGGACTGGCAGCTCAGTCTTCCAGGGTTCTGTTGCGTTAGACACAATTTGATTGAGTGGCAGGGATTAAAGAAGGACAAGTGACATCACTAGTTAGGGAAAATGTCCCTGCATTGTTCATACAGGACAAACTGGAAAGCTCATCCACTGAGGCCTTATGGGTGAAACTGAACAATAAGGAAGGGATGGGATTATATTACAGAGTGCCCAATAGTCAATAGGATTTGGGGGATCAAATTGTTTGAGAAATCACAGGCAACTTAGAAGGTTATGATGCTAGATGGTTGTAACTTTCCACTTATTGACCGGGACACCCATACTTTAAAGGGCTGTTTGGGATATCGTTGGTAAAATGTGTTCAAGGAAGTTCCCTTGATCAATATATTGAGGTCATAACTATAGACTGAAATACTATTAGGGTACATGACGGGGCAGGTAACAGAGGTCTGTGCAGGTAAATACTTTGGATCTAGTGATCATAATACCATTAGTTTAAAGATCATTATGGAAATGGGTAGGTCTGGTTCTAAATTGGAGAAAAGGCCAATTTTAATGGTATCAGAAAGGATCTGGTGAACGTGGATTGGAACAGGTTGATTTCGAGCAAATCTGTGCTTGGTAAGTGTGAGGCCTTCAAAACTGCTATTTTAAGAGTACAGAGATGGAATGCATAAATGACGACCAGTACAGAGTTTGAATGTTGCTGACAGAATAAAAGGCAGGGCTAACATGTTTAGGGAACCTTGGGTTTTGACAGATATTGAGACCCTGGTGAAGGAGTGCATAGCAAGTATAGGCAGGAAAGAACAAATGAGGTACTGATAAGTATAAATAATTCAAGAGTTACTAAAGGAGGGAATCAAGAGGGCTGAAGTACGGCACGAGTTTGCTCCAGCAGATAATGAAAAGGAGAGCACCAACTCCTTCATCAAATATATTCAAAATAAAAGTATACCAAAAGGCAAAATTGGTCTTCTTGAAGTTCAGAGAGGGCATTAATGCATGAAGCTGACGTAGGTGGGGGAGATTTAAAATGGATTTTTTGCATTTATGTTTACTCAGGAGACATACAGCGTCTTCACAGTGAGGCGAAACAGCAATGCGATCATGGACCCTATACAGATGACGGAGGAGGAGGTGTTTCTGTCTTGATATAGAATATAGAATAGTACAGCACAGTACAGGCCCTTCGGCCCACAATGTTGTGCCGACCCTCAAACCCTGCCTCCCATATAAGCCCCCACCTTAGATTCCTCCATATACCTGGCTAGTAGTCTCTTAAACTTCACTAGTGTATCTGCCTCCACCACTGACTCAGGCAGTGCATTCCACGCACCAGGAAGCAACAAATCTCTCTTTATATTAATCTCTGTCTAATCTTGCTGCTAACATTGTGTTTGTCACAGAGTCCAGAGTCTGGGAACAGCTAGATGGCAGGAAGCAGATGGTGATGATGGGAGGCTGGTTATTGGAGTCCAGGCCCGCGCCTCGTGGAGTTCCCCAGGGTTACACCCATTGCTACTTGTCATCTATGTCAATAATCTGGTTGAGAATGTACAGGGTATGGGGAGTGAGTTTGCAGCAAGTAATGTCAAACAATTACTTCTTTTTGCAAGATTGTAATATAAACACCCCTCTTTCCCTCTCCACACTCAGAACAGACCAAAAGCTACTTCATAAGATGCAAGTTCTTCAAATGAGCAAACACTGAGGGAATGTGAGTGAGATTAAAGAGCTGGGATACTGACAGTACATTACCAGACCTGGAGTGATTGTAACTGGGTCTGACAGAGGCATAACTGGTATTTCTGGGCACATTCAGTCTCACCATAACTATTCCCTACCTTACTCTGTACAGATATGTAATGTCTAAAGGACCAGTGTTTGAGTAAATGAGACTCACCAAACTTGCTCCGGACTGAATCAATGGAAACCCTGAGTCAGAAGGGTTCTCTCCAGTTGGTGCTCTCAGTCCTCGGGCTGGGTCACTTGCTGCTGTTCCCTCATCTTCAGTCGTGGTTCTCTTCCAGTTGTGAGCTTTTCTTCCAATAAATCTCTCACCGCAGGTCTAACTTTAACATGAAAGATAATGAAGCACGTTAACAATACAAAGGAGAACAAAATATTTCTGCTCACTGAAATCTAAACATTGAAGACAAATATAATGATCTCTGTGAACAAATCTGTAATTGTCCCTGACACGTCACAGAACCTGATAAGGGATAGGAAGGAGTCATCGTTCAGTCATGGTCAGATATAAGATGCAGGAACAGAATTAGGTGATTCGATCCATGGAGTCTGCTCCATCACTCAACCACGGCTGAGATTTATTCCAACACCATATTCTCGCCTTCCTCCTGTAACCCTGAAGCTACTTACCAATCATGAATATGATTCTTCTCACCTCAGTCCAATGCCATTTTTGAAATTGTGACTCTTGGTTCTTGAGACTCCAACAGAGAAACATCCTCTTCCTAAATATACCCAAATGACAGCCTCAGCCACCCTCTGTGGCAACAAATTCCACAGATCAGCCATCTTTTGGCTGAAGAGATTGTTCTCATCTCAGTTTTAAAGGGAAGCGTCTTTATTTTGAGACTGTGCTGTCAGATCACTGACTCTCCGTCTAATGGAAACATCTTCTCCATGTCCACTGTATCCAGGCTTCTCAGCATTCAGTAGGTTTACTTAACCACCTCCCCTTTCACCACCCCGTCTGAACTCCAGTGAGCACAGCCCCATAACCATCAAATGCTCCTCACACGTAAAGCTGATCATTCCTGAGATTATTCATGTGAACCTTGTTGGCAACAACTGCACTGAACACATTCCCAAGTACAACAGACAATCAGAAAATTTAAACCATTCCAGAGTGAATTTAATAAAAAGCAACTGGAATCACCAGAGTCGCTCAACAGGAAAGGAACTGCTGTGGGGAGATCAACAAATTTAACGATTCAGGTTCACAATCTTCTGTCAGAATGGACTCAAAATTTTCCATTTTTAGTGCAGATCTCCAGCAACTTGAGTCTCTGTTTGATTTCCACTGTCTGACAGACAGGTGACAGCGTGGAGGAATTTCCAAACACAGTTCGAACACTGAACCCCCCCAGATCTATTTCTGCTGGTGCAAACACAGAACAGCCCATTTAATCACAGCCTCTCCTTGTGAGGGATGAATACAAACTCATTCTCTCCTCAGATTAACAGCATTGCTTCCAGAGGAACTCCAGAAACAAACATTTGATCCCAGACCAGAAATACTGCCTCAACACCTCACAAACCCGGGCAGCTTGATCCCCGGGTCCATTTTACTTGGATCTAAACAGGAGTGCAGTGCTGCCGGAGCTCACCGGGGCACCACTCCGGCACCTCGGTAAAAAAACGTCAAAATGAACAAGCGGGGAATTTAACAGCGGCCGCATATTAAATAGGGGGAATTTTACAGAAGTGGGGGTTGGGGATAGGTGGTGGTGATTGGTGGGGAAAATACCACTAACAACATTAGGATAGGATATTTGATCGTTTTTGGTGAAATCCTGGATCTGTGACTGTTTTTTATTGAGGTATTTGTGAAGTTCGTCCTCGCTCGACCGTTGTTTTCCCAGCATGCCCTGCTGTAGCCTCCCGCCATTTCACAGATCCTCAGTCTCTCTCCAGCCGAGGGACGACTGTACACAAGTGTGAGCGTTTTTCCGCTCTTTCCAACGGGTACCATTGGATTCCAGGTAGCAGCTGTATTAAGCAAGGAATGAACATCGAAACCCAGGTTAAAAGTCCAAAATAATGAAAGAAAAATTCACTGCTCGCTTATCTTCGGCCTGATTTTGATGAAGAATTCAAGGTAATCATCCAAAATCTTCTTCTACATCTGGATAAAGTGAATTTAGTTTTTTTCACAAGGCAAATGGGGAAAAAAAATTTCTAGGCTATAAGCTAGTTTTACATCATTTCAACTGTCATTAATAGCGCATCAACCCCTTGGCCGAGCTCCACCAACTATAGTTGATTGGAAAGAGGCTGTTTGTCTCTTTGTGTTGATAGGAAAAAGAGTAACTTAGGGAGGCAATGAACGAGACGAAACGCATTTCCAAACCTCCCAAATGGTTGCCCTCCTCCCCTATTAACATTTATCACTTCCAAATACGATATTTTTTATTCGTATAGATACGACAATAATTTATGTAAAGATTCAAGCTTCTTTAACTTTTTATACATTTAAAGACTAAACAGAATCTGTATAGGTCTAACCATGTAGTACTCGACGTGTGAGGATATTGTGAGTATCGACACTCACAGATACACTTCCTGTCCAAACATTTCTGTGAGAAAAACGGTACGAGGCAGAGTTACCAACCTTCCACTTTTGATACTAATATTCAGCAATATTCGTGGCTTTAGCAAAACTTCATTAGACGTTCTTTTTTCATACTTGATTACTTGGTTCCAATGTAGATATCTAAAAGTGTAAAAAACTTACTTGCTTTATTTCTGTTATTTTTATACCTGCTTAGGAACACTGCTAAGCGCTGTGGGCCCTGCTGTCTGCTCTGACTCAGTCGTATCAGTAAGGCTACATCTGTGGTGGTCCGTGGATTACTGGCTGATACAAAAGTAAATTTTTCTCACTAACAACCCTATGGCTTCTAAGCAAACAATGTTAACTTCTTTCTTCCGTAAACAAGCTGAGGAGTGTAACAAGGATAACATACAAGTCATTGATAACAGTAAAACTAACAAAAGCTGTGTTTCGTCTGCATCTCGTTCAAATTTTCTAACCGGCTCCAAATGCAGTTCTGAAAGTAATGGTCCTTCGAAGTCAGGCTTGTATCCCTGTTCAGATGTTTGATAGGCTATAATCTTGTTAATGTCTTAACTGTCACTATATTTCTGTGTACATCGGTCACTGAAAGCAAGCATGCAAGTACAGCAGGCAGTGAAGAAAGCTAATGGCATGTTGGCCTTCATAACAAGGGGAATTGAGTATAAGAGCAAAGAGGTCCTTCTGCAGCTGTACAGGGCCCTGGTGAGACCACACCTGCAGTACTGTGTGCAATTTTGGTCTCTAAATTTGAGGAAGGACATTCTTGCTATTGAGGGAATGCAGCGTAGGTTCACAAGGTTAATTCCCGGGATGGCGGGACTGTCATATGTCGAAAGATTGGAGCGACTGGGCCTGTACACTCTGGAATTTAGAAGCCTGAGAGGGGATCTAATTGAAACATCTATAATTATTAAGGGATTGGACATGCTGGAGGCAGGAAACATGTTCCTGCTGATGGGTGAGTCCAGAACCAGAGGCCACAGTTTAAGAATAAGGGGTAGGCCATTTAGAACGGAGTTGAGGAAAAACTTTTTCACCCAGAGAGTGGTGGATGTATGGAACGCTCTGCCCCAAAGGCTGTGGAGGCCAAGTCTCTGGATGCTTTCAAGAAAGAGATGGATAGAGCTCTTAAAGATAGCGGAATCAAAGGTTATGGGGTTAAGGCAGGAACTGGATACTGATTGTGGATGATCAGCCATGATCACAGTGAATGGCGGTGCTGGCTCGAAGGGCCGAATGGCCTACTCCTGCATCTATTGTCTATTGAGCTGTGGAATTCATATATTTCTTTCATCTTGGTTTAGTGCTTGACATTATAAGAAGCCCTATTCATTTATATATGCCACACCCAATTTGTGTACCTGCTCATTACATGAATGGGGGAAGGAAGTTACCCAGTGCATGAAATGAGCTGCTACACTGATGAGGTGTGACATCGAGTTTCTTAGCCTGAGGTGGAAGGAGTCAATTTTGAAAACCAGTCAATTTTCAATTATCTGAAACAGAAATACCACAACAGTTATTAACTTCAAACTTTCTGCATGATCACTCACAGAGCGGAACTACACGTACATGTAACGACAGCTGTAAACTTCAGGCCTTCTAACTTAGGCCACGAACTTATCAATCACCCCTCGTCCAGCTCCGGCACCCAAAAAACTGGCACTGCACCCCTGCTCCAGCCGTCAGGCAGAGCCCGGGCCCGGGACTTTCCGAATTTAAGCGGCCCAGATTCACACAAACTCGGGGATGTTTCCACTCACCGCCGCCCCGAATTGGAGACCCGCCAGCGGTAGCTGCATTCGGCAGCGCGCATGCGTTTAGCAGGATGTTCGCGGCAGCGCCACCAGTGGCCGGAGGTCCGTGCAACGCCACCAGTGGCCGGAGGTCCGTGCAACGCCACCAGTGGCCGGAGGTCCATGCAGCGCCACCAGTGGTCGGAGGTCCATGCAACGCCACCAGTGCCCGGAGAACCATGCAGCACCACCAGTGGCCGGAAGGCCGGAGCAATAACAGGGAGGTAAATCACGAACACGACAAAGTCTGCAGATCAAAGTTGCTGGTGAACGCAGCAGGCCAGGCAGCATCTCTAGGAAGAGGTACAGTCAACGTTCCAGGCCGAAACCCTTCGTCAGGACGTCGACTGCACCTCTTCCTAGAGATGCTGCCCGGCCTGCTGCGTTCACCAGCAACTTTGGTGTGTGTTGCTTGAATTTCCAGCATCTGCAGAATTCCTCGTGTTTAAAGTCTGCAGATGCTGGAAATCCAAAGCAACACAAACAAAATGCTGGCGGAACTGAGCAGGCCGGGCAGCATTTATCGAAAAGAGTCAACAGTCGACGTTTCCAGTTGAACCCTCCTTCAGGACTGAGATGAAATGACGGAAATACCTGAATAAAATCGGTCCGGATGAGGAAATGTCTCGCTGGAAGGTGATAGGTGAAGCCAGGTAGGTGGGAAAGCTGAAAAGCTGAAGAAAATAGAATCTAATAGGAGAGGAGAGTGGAGAATAGGAGAAAGGGATGGAGCAGTGGACCCAGAGAGAAGTGATCAGCAGGTGAGAGGACGTGGAAAGTCAGAGAGGAAGAGAGGGAGTGGGAGGGAGGGGTGAGGGAGAGATTTGTTCACCGGAAGGAGAAATCGATATTCATGCCATCGGGTTGGGGGGCGGGGGGTACCCAGACGGAATATAAGGTCCTGATCCTCGACCCTGAGGTGGCTTCATCTTAGCACAAGAGGAGGCGATGGGTTGACACGTCGGAACGGGAATGGGAATCGGAATGGGAATGAAAATGTTTGGACACCGGGAAGTCCTGCTAGGAGCGGATAGTTCAAAGGTTAATTTATTATCAAGCAGGTATCCGTAAACAACTCTTGAGTTTCTTTTCTTCTCCAGAGAGCCACGAAACAAAGAAAGAACATGAAAGTCGTTCAGAGAGAAAAATCAAACTCCCACCCCACCCCCCGCATCAAAAAGAAATGCATCCCGATCATCAACCCCCAAAACCCACCCCTCCCGCACAAAAGGGAACAATAACATCGACCCCCCCCCCAAAAAAACACAACTCCACCCCGCACAACTGCGGAGGATCTGGTGTCACCGGTGTCGAGGCGGCCGCATCGGGAGCAGCGGACACAACGGGCGACCCCGGAAGATTCACAGGTGAAGTGTCGCCTCACCTGGAAGGATGTTTGGACAACGGAGAGAGTTCGGCCGTCCGGCCCTTTCACTGTGACACCCCGAACTCCACATCAAATCCGTCCACACGAATCTGGGTGAACTTTAATGACCAATAAATATAATTCCTCTCAGTGATCAGCTGTCTGAGTGATCCCCTGACTCTGAGAGGAAGGGGTGTCTCTGGTCCACATTGTCAGGGTGTTGAGTTTACCAGGAGACAGAGACTGCAGGGACGGGAGGTTTTCTGTTGACTAATACACTGTGTGTGGACCCCGCTGGCAATTCTGGTGTTGTGACCCGAATCGAGACAAACACCAGGCTGCCCAGTCCACCAACAACACGGCACAGCCGGACACATAACAGGGGACTTTACATCTCACAACACTGGATTCAGTGATGAAACCCGTGATTAATGTTGTTGTCCCACTGAAATCATCAGAAACGTCCATTCAGGTGTTTTTAAATACGAGCGCTCCCCCACAGGTGACGTCACACAGGTACACCCACGCGTTTGACGTCACACGTGGGTCCTCCACACCGGGATCTGCCCTCACGTGCGCCGTGTCTTACGTCACCCACGCGCTGGAGAGCTCGAGCTTTATCGGTTTAACGGCTGGGCTACTAATCACGTGACTAGCCCCTTCCCACCGCTGTCAACAGTGGAGTCAGGCGCTACACTCTTCCGATTGGTGCGAAACGATGTCAATCACTGGTTACAACCAATAGCAGAGGCGGAGAAGCCGAGAGGGCGTTACCCCGCTGAATCAGTCGTCCCTCTCTCCGTCAAAGCGGAACAAATCCCAAAGTAAATGTCCGGTTTCTGATTTATTTCCATTTCCCTCCGAGGGAACAAAATCTTTGACATCAGCTGTTGAGAAAATCACCTTTGTTCTGCCCCCATGTGAGATGAGGAGAGGTGAGGTACACCCCAGGTGCGGGACACGGGAAACTGGGTGAGAGTCGGGAAGGGGAATGAGGTGAAATGGCCATCGCAGAGTAATCTTGTGTCCGTCCCGCACAACAACAGGTGGACCCACTTTAGACACTGTCGGGGGGATCACTGACAGAGGAAAGTCAAAGGGGTGAGAGGGGACTAATATCCCAGTGGTCAGGCTCGCTAGTGCTAGTGTGGGGAGAGGGTGATGTGGTTCAAATAAGTTGTAGGGGGAATGGGAGCCAGAATGACAGAACAGATAGTGGGGAGGGTGAATTGACTTTATTACATACATCCTTCATATACATGAGGAGTAGAAATATTTACATTATGTCTCCATCTAAATGTGCAATGTGTAATTTATAGTCATTTATAATAAATAGTTTGTACATAGGACAGTCAATATAACATAGAAATGCAATTGTATCAGCATGAATTAATCAGTCTGACGGCCTGGTGGAAGATGATGTCCCGGAGCCTGTTGGTCCTTTTGCTGTGGTACCGTTTCCTGGATGGAAACAGCAGGAACAGTTTGTGGTTGTGGTGAATTGGGTCCCCAATATCCTTTGGGCCCTTTTTACACACCTGTCTCTGTAAATGTCCTGAATAGTGGGAAGTTCACATCTACAGATGTGCTGGGCTGTCCGCACCACTCTCTGCAGGTTCCTGTGATTAAGGGAAGTACAGTTCCCATACCAGGCAGTGATGCAGCCAGTCGGGATGCTCTCAATTGTGTCCCTGTAGAAAGTTCTTAGGATTTATGGCCCATCCCAAACTTCTTCAACCATCTGAGGTGAAAGAGGTGCTGTTGTGCTTTTTTCACAACACAGCCAGTATGTACAGACCATGTGAGATCCTCGGTGATGTTTATGCTGAGGTACTTAAAGCTGTTCACCCTCTCAACCCCAGATCCATTGATGTCAATAGGGGTTAGCCTGTCTCCATTCCTCCTGTCATCCACTATCAGCTCCTTTGTTTTTGTGACAATGAGGGAGAGTTTGGTTTCTTGACACCAGTCGGATGTTGTTCAGACCTCAGATAGAGTCAGCAATCAAATGGTTGAGCATGGTGCGATGAATGTGCTGAGCTGTGTGTATCACAATGCAAGAAGCATCGTAGGAAAGCCAGATGAGCTCAGGACAGGGAATTATAACCATATAACCATGTAGCAATTACAGCATGGAAACAGGCCGTCTCGGCTCTTCTAGTCCGTGCCGAACTCTTACTCTTACCTAGTCCCACCGACCTACACTCAGCCCATAACCCGCCATTCCTTTCCTGTCCATATATCTATCCAATTTAACTTTAAACGACAACATCGAACCTGCCTCAACCACTTCTGCTGGAAGCTCGTTCCACACAGCTACCACCCTCTGAGTAAAGAAGTTCCCCCTCGTGTTACCCCTGAACTTTTGCTCTTTAACTCTCAACTCATGTCCTCTTGTTTGAATCTCCCCCACTCTCAATGGAAAAAGCCTATCCACGTCAACTCTATCTATCCCCCTCATAATTTTAAACACCTCTATCAAGTCCCCCCCCAACCTTCTACACTCCAAAGAGTAAAGACACAACTTTTTCAACCTTTCCCTGTAACTTAGGAAATGAAACCCAGGCAACATTTTAGTAAACCTTTTAGAATGCACGATTTCTCTCCCTCTTTCACCAAATTTCAATCCCTCATTATGATATTGTAGCCATTATTGGGACTTGGTTGCGCCCAACAGTCTGAGGGATTTAGAGGATAAATTTGTTGAGAGATTGCAGACCATGCCAAGAAACAAAGGTTGATTCAGTAAATGATTTTAACTTTCCATATATTGACAGGGACTTCCATACTGTAAAAGGACTAGATGGGGTAGAGTTTGTCAATGTGCCCCTGATCAGTAGGTCGAATTCCTGACGTAGAAGTGTGCAATGAGCTGATGATCCAGGGCTGGTGACAGAAATTAGTAATCATAATGCTATGAGATTCAAAGTAAATATGGGAAAAGATAGGTCCGGACCACGGGTTGCGATTCTAAATTGGAGAAAAGTCAATTTTGAACGTATCAGAAATGAGCTGACAAGTGTGGTTTGGGACAGACGTTTTCTGGCAAAGGAGTTCTTGGTAAGTGGGAGGCCTTCAGAAGTTAAATTTTGAGGGTGTCTAGTTTGTATGTGCCTGTCAAAATAAAAGTTGAAAGGTAACTGGTGCAGGGAACATTGCTTTTCCAGAGATATTGAGGCCGCGGATATTTTGTTCCTCCAAATGCCTCAGACTGTTTGGTGCTACCAAGACCCGTTAATGACTACAATATTATAATTCCACGCACTGAGCTCATCAGACTGTTTTTTAGTCATCTTCTGTTGGTTTCTAATAGCTTCCCAATAGTGTTTACTCTTTTGTTTGCCCTCTCTTTGGCTTTTATGTTGGCCTTGGCTTCTCATTTCAGCCACAGTTGTGTCCTCCTGCCTTTCCAATGTTTCCACTTCTTTGGGATGTATCGATCACTCAGCTCCCGAATTGCTCCCAGAAACTCCAGCCATTGCTGCTCCGTTGTCACTCCTACCTTTTCCCTTCCAAACAAGTTTGGCCATCTTCTCTGTCATAGAAACATGGAGAAGTTCAATACAGAAACAGGGTATTTGGCCCTTCTAGTCAATGCCAAAAACATTTAACCTGTCTAATGCAACTATCTGCACTGGGACCATCGCCCTCCATACCCCTACCATCCAGGTACCTGTCGAACTTCTTTTAAATGGTGAAACTGAGCTCATATTCACCACTTGTGCTGGCATCTCATTCCACATTCTCATGACCATTTCAGTAAAGAACTTTTCCAAATGTTCCCGTTAAATTTTCACCTTCCCCACTTACCCATGACTTCTGGTTGTCATCCCATCCAACCTCGGTGGAAAAAGCTGCTAGCATTTACCCTATCTATGCCCTCATAATTTTGTATACTAACAAATCCTCAAAGCAATGTATACTTTCTTTGTTTATATTAGGAACCTTTTTTAGGTGTATAAGATGATGAGGGGCATTGAGCCAGAGGTTTTTCCCAGGGCTGAAATGGCTAACATGAGGCGCATAGTTTTAAGGTGCTTGGAAATAGATACCAAGCGGATGTCAGTGGTAAGTTTTTTTTTTACACAGAGAGTGGTGGGTGTGTGGAATGCACTGCCAGCGGCGGTTGTCGAGGCAGGTACAATAGGGTCTTTTAACAGCCTCTTAGATAGGTACATGGAGCTTAGAAAACTAGTGGTCTATGCTCTAGGGAAGTTCTAGGCAGTTTCTAGAGTAAGTTACATGCTTGACACAACATTGTGGGCTGAATGGCCTGGAATATGCTGTAGATTTCTGTGTTCTGTGTTCTATGTTGAACAGCAAAATAACTTCTCTTATTAAATCTGTACAGGGTCCATGATTTTAATGCCACTTTTCCATACTCCCATACAATCTTTGTCCATCTCCTGAGTAAATAGAGATGATAAAAATACTTAAGATCTCCCCCATCCACATATGGATTGCCATTCCGGTCTTCCAGAGGAACAACATTGTGCCTTGCAATCCTTTTGCTCTTAATCTATCTCTAGAAACCCTGAGGATTATCCTTCATCTTTTCTGCGAGTGCAGCCTCGTGCCTTCTTTTAGCCATCCTGATTTATTTCTTATGTGTTCTCCTGCATTTCTTATACTCCATAAGAACCTGCCTGCCTATCCCTGTTATGCAACTCCATTTTGTGCTTCACCAAGGTCTCGATATCTCTTGAAAACCAAGGTTCCCTACAGTTTCTATCTTTACCTTTTATTCTGACAAGCAGATACCCACTTTGTATTTTGAAAACTTTGCTTTGAAGGCCTCCCATTTACCAAGCACACTTTTTCCATAAAGCAGCCTGTCCCAGTCCACAGTTGCTAGATCCTAGTATCTTAATTCCAGGTGTTGATCCATGCCCTGAACACATCTGCCTTTCCTACGCTGCTCCTTGTATTGAAATATACAGGATTGAGCATATTTACTGCACCATGCTCAACTTTTTCATTCCTGAATTTGTCTGAGGACTGAACAACATCTGTCTCCACAACCCCTCCACTATCTGTTCTGTTATTCAGGCTCCCATTCCCCCTGCAACTTTAGTTTAACACCCCCCCCCACCCCCACCTCCCACCATGCAGCTCTATCACCCCTTTGGCTTTCCTCCCCCAGATCAATAAAAAAGAGGTGCATACCAGGTACAGGCAGATAGGAACAAATGGGGTACTGATGAGATACAGGAAATTCAAGTGAACACTTATGAAAGAAATAAAAGAAGACATCAGGTTGCCTCAGCAGACAAGGTGAAGGAGGATGCTCATGGATTCTGCAGGTATGTTGAGTGTGAAAAGATTGCAAGGGAAAAATTAATACTCTGCAAGATCAGAATGGTAATCCATATGAGGAGACAAAATAGATGTGGGAGATTTTTTGCTCAGGAGATGGACACAGAGTCTATAGAAGTGAGGCAAAGCAGCATCAACTTCATGGACCCTGTACAGATTACAGAGGTGGAGGTGTTTACTGTCTGAAGGCAAATTAGCGTGGATCAATCCCCAGGGCCTGACAAGTTGTTCCCTAGGACCCTGCGGCCGACAACTGCAGAAATTGTCGGGGCACAAGGACAGATATTTAAATCATCCTGAGTGACAGGTGAGGTACTGGAGGATTGGAGAACAGCCAATGTTGTTCCAGTGTTCAAGGAAGGCTCTAAAAATAAAATAGGAAATTATACGTGGGTGAGCCTGACATCAGTAGTGGGAAAGTTATTGGAATGTGTGTGCCAGTAGAAAGTTCTCTGGATTTGGGGCCCCATTCCAAGCTTCTGGTGAAAGAGGTACTGTTGTGCATTTTTCACAACACAGCCAGTATGTACAGAGCATGTGAGATCCTCGGTGATGTTTATGCCGAGGAACTTAAAGCTGTTCACCCTCTCAACCCCAGACCAATTGATGTCAATAGGGCTTAGCCTGTCTCCATTCCTCCTGCCGTCCACAATCAGCTCCTTTGTTTTTGTGACAATGAGGGAGAGTTTGTTTCCTTGACACCAGTCAGATGTTGTTCAGACCTCAGATACAGCCAGCAATCAAATGGTTGAGCATGGGGCGATGAATGTGCTGAGCTGTGTATATCACAATGCACGAAGCATAGTAGGAAAGCCAGATGAGCTCAGGACAGGGAATTATGATATTGTAGCCATTATTGGGACTTGGTTGCACCCAACAGTCTGAGGGATATTGAGGAACAAATTTGTAGAGAGATTGCAGACCATGCCAAGAAACAAAGGTTGATTCAGTAAGTGATTTTAACTTTCCATATATTGACTGGGACTCCCATACTGTAAAAGGACTAGATGGGGTATAGTTTGTCAAATGTGCCCTTAATCAGTACGTAGAATTCCTGACGTAGAAGTGTGCAATGAGCTGATGATCCAGGGCTGGTGACAGAAATTAGTGATCATAATGCTATGAAATTCAAAGTAAATATGGAAAAATAGTGGTCTGGACCATGGGTTGAGATTCTAACTTGGAGGGAGGTCAATTTTAATGGTTTCAGAAGGGATCTGACAAGTGTGGTTTGGGACAGGCTGTTTTCTGGTAAAGGAGTACTTGGTAAGTGGGAGGCCTTCAGAAGTGAAATTTTGATGGTGCAGAGATTGTACGTGCCTGCAAAATAAAAGTTGAAAGGTAACTGGTGCAGGGAACCTTGGTTTTCAAGAGATACTGAGGCCCCAGATATTTTGTTCCTCTAAATGCCTCAGACCGTTGGGTGCAACCAAGACTGTTAAATGACTACAATATCATAATTCCACCCCCGAGGTCATTCAACTTTTTTTTAGTCGTTTTCTGTTGGTTTCTAAAAGCTTCCCAATATTTTTTGCTCTTTTGTTTGCCCTCTCCTTGGCTTTTATCTTGGCTTTGGCTTCTCATTTCATCCACAGTTGTGCCCTCCTGCCTTTCCAATGTTTCCACTTCTTTGGGATGTATCTATCACTCAGCTCCCGAATTGCTCCCAGAAACTCCAGCCATTGCTGCTCCGTTGTCACTCCCAACTTTTCCCTTCCAAACAAGTTTGGCCATCTTATCTGTGATAGAAACATTGAGAAGTTCAGTATGAAAACAGGATATTTGGCCCATCTAATCAACACTGAAAGAAACATTTAATCTGTCTAATGAAACTACCAGTAATGGGACCATCGCCCTCCATACCCCCACCATCCAGGCTCCCATCCAGACTTCTTTTAAATGGTGAAACTGAGCTGATATTCACCAGTTGTGCATTCCATACTCTCATGGCCATTTCAGTAAAGAGCTTTTCCAAATGTTTCTGATAAATTTTTTCCTTCCCCACTTACCCATGTCCTCTGGTTGTTATCCCACCCAACCTCAGTGGAAAAAGCTGCTCGCATTTACTTTATCTATACCCTCAAAATTTAGTATACTTCTACCAAATCCTCAAAGCAATGTATAATTTCTTGTTTATGTTTGGAGACTTTTTTGATGTATAAGATGATGAGGGCATTGATCGTGTGGATCGCCAGAGGTTTATTCCCAGGGCTGAAATGGCTAACACGAGGGGGCATAGTTTTAAGGTGCTTGGAAATAGATACCGAGGGGAAGTCAGGGGTAAGTTTTTTACCCAGACAGTGGTGGGTGCGTGGAATGCACTGCTGGCTATTTGTGTGAGAGTGTTACTGTGGGGCCAGGAACCCATGCAGCTCAGTGGGAACAGGGAATAATACCAATGGAGAGAGTCAAACTGAGCCAGGTCACAGATTGGAGATGGCAGAAATGCTCCATTCTTATAGAGACAGGAATAGCATCAGAGAATTTGATGGTCATTCCAGATACCAGTACTGTGTCTTGCTAGAAGATGATTTTGTTCTCCTATTTGGGTTGAACTTCACTGTAACAGTGTGATGCCAGATCACACTTTGACAACTCAAGTGATCTAATCTGAAAGGTTGTCCAACACCGTTTGATGGATTTTGTAAATCTTTTTTTTACAGGTTAAAAATGACAAGGAATTTGTCTACTGGAATCTCGAACACAACACGCCAGTTTTGCTGTCTCTGTCCAGATATTTAAGAAGTAGAGCAAGGGATTCACTCAATCATTCTTCCTGCTCAGACTGTAGGGAGGAATTCTCTCAATCATCAGACGGACTGGCATTCCCCTCAATTTACACAGGGAGGAACCCATTCATCTGATCAGATAGAGGGAATGGATTCAGTCAGTCTTCTGAACTGAAGGTACATTAGCAAATTCACACTGGACAAGGCCATTCACCTGTTCTGTGTGTGAGAAGGGATTCAGTTGGTCTTTCCACCTGTGGACACACCAGTCAGTTCACACTGGGCAGAGGCTGGTCATCTGCTGAATTTGTGGGTAAGAAATCACTCGATCATCTGACCTAATGGCTCACCAGTCAGTTCATACTGGGGAGTGGCGATTCATCTGCTCAGACTGTGGGAAGGGATTCACTTGGTCATCCCAACTGAAGGTACATCAGCGAGTTCACACCAGGGAGTGGCCATTACCCTGCTCGAACTGCGGGAAGGGATTCACTTGCTCATCTAAACTCAAGGTACATCAGCGAGTTCACAATGGGGAGAGGCCATTCACCTGCTCAGACTGTGGGAAGAGATTCACTCAGTCAGCCCACCTACTGTTACACAAGACAGTTCACACTAGAGAGAGGCCGTTCCTCTGCTCAGACTGTGGGAAGGGATTCTCTCGGTCATCCACCCTAATGGCACACCAGCGAATTCACACCGGGGACCGGCCCTTCATCTGCTCGGATTGTGGGAAGGGATTCACTTTGTCATCTCTGTTACTGAGACACCAGTCAGTTCACACCGGGGAGTGGCCATTCACCTGCTCAGTCTGTGGGAAGGGATTCACTTGCTCATCCCAACTAAAGGTACATCAGCGAGTTCACACTGGGGAGAGGCCGTTCACTTGCTCAGTGTGTGGTAAGGGATTCACTCAGTCATCTCAGCTGCAGAGACACCAGCGAGTTCACACTGGGTAGAGGCTGATCAGCTGCTCAGACTTTGGGAAGAGATTCTCTCAGCCAAATCAACCAAATTTGCATCATTGAGTTCACACTGGGAAGAGGCCGCTCACCTGCTGTGAATGTGTTAAAGGATTCACTCAGTTATCTATCCTTATGACACACTACCAGGTTCACACTGGGGAGTTGCTGTTCACCTGCTGTGAATGTGGAAGCGATTTACTCAGTCGTCTTGCCTAACAAAACTCTCACTTCAGCTAGCAGCTTAATATAGGGTGTGGTAGCCCCCCAGCCCAGCCAAACTTAAGAAATCTCGTTTGGGTGGATGCTGTGCGATGTCTCCCCTGTTACAAATCAGTACCCTGAAATAACAAACAATACACAATATGTGATTAAACGATTGAGCTTTATAATTCTGACTTTGACTATAGGGTTCATAAAGAAAACCAAAAAAAAGAGCCCACTCTCTCCATTGGCGTCTTCTCATCTCTCCCCAGCAAAACACCACGAAAATCTCCCTTCCAGACTCACAAGAGAGAACATTTCTGTCATTGGATAGCCCAGCATTCAAAACCCTGTTATCTCTAGTTGTAACCTAAACATTTCTGCTACAGAGAAACCGTGATGTTACTATTGTGTCCACTCCTTTTCTGAAAGTTTATTTAAGTAATCTTGTAAATTGTCTGGCAGACTTTTTGTTTTTCTGTTTTCGATTTGTTTTGTCCGTGCTCCCCCTGGTGCTGTATTTCCTTGGTATTGTTTTATCTTCAATATATTTTGTCTTTGTAAAATTGAAAATTGTAAATAAAGTAATTTTAAAAAAGAATGCATTACCTCAGCAGTGAAACATTGCAGAGAGGCCATTACATTAGCAGTGAAACCTTACAGCATTTTACACTTATGACACACTACCGGGTTCACACTGGGGAGAAAGTTTCAATAAGCTGCATGCTCGATATTTGTCCACCACCGTTGCTGAATGCAATTTTGACAGTGACTGTTGGTGCTGAACTCTGCAATTATTGTTGCTGCTCACTACACCTAGTTCTGCACCCTGGTCACTGGGCATGGGAGGAGTTTCTTCTGCTGCACATTCACTTCTAATGGGACTGGAGTTTAATATTCTCCATCTGAGACAAATAAATCAGTTCTATTTTAAACTCTGTCTCTGGTACTTAGTGAATTTATTACACAGCTAATATACAGGAGAGAGTTAACTCAGGCTGGCTGCACCCTGCCAGTGATTCAGTTCCACGACAGTCCTTTTAAATCCTCCCCTGTTCCCCTTTCGCTCTCCCTGTGATGATGGGTTCCAAACAGTCACCACTCTGTGGGTGAAGAGGTTTCCCTTGAATTTCCTGCAGACTGAAGAAGTGGAGCTGACTGCAGTTCTGTCTGAGATGTTCTTCACTCCTCCAATCTCTGGGCTGAGGAAGAATGACATTGGTAGTTAACCTCCTTGTTCACGGCTCATTTCCACATGTGGGTCATTTTCCCTGCATCTAAAGGGTTGTTAGAAAACACCACTCTCCTCTAAAAACTGAAAACAGAATGGGAAACCATTAGTTGGATGTTCAACGGAGCAGGGTCAGAAACCAATGTTTTAATACTTTGGAGCTCACACCTCCAGTTCCATCCACAATGACCCTCCGAGCCCTCGGCCACCGTCCGAACCGCCGACTTCCAGTATCCGTCACCCTGGAACCGCTATCCGCTCCTCACACGTCCGTCCTCCTCGCTCGCCTCCTGAAAAAGATGGCGAACTCCCGCTCAGCTCACACATACAAGATAGCATAACAATTCTCCATTGATTTGTTCCACCCGTATCCGCAGGAGGAGGAGAAGATGGCGGCACGATGCAGTGCGCAGCGGCCACTCCGGTGGATGATATCTGTAATCTGTCAAGTAGGGTGCCGTGCACAATCTTGATTTGATGGAGACAGATGTGAGAGCTCGGAGGAACATCTGGAGAAACTTCTGAAATGCCTTCTTCGCCGCCGCTGCTACCACGTGGTCCAGAATCTCCGGAGGAGAAGGCCCCGAGTTCTCGGCTTTGCTTGTTGCTCGGTGGCCGGGGTGGGGTCAAAGCGCTCGGCAGAGGATGGTGCTCGGGAGGCTGTATCAGAGGGGCTGGTCGGAGACTCGAAGATTTCAGATGGGCTCAGAGTCTGCTGTGGTCAGGTGCTTCCAATGCATTGGCAGTTGGCGCCTGGAGGTTTACGGCAGGGTGGATTTCGGCCAGGAGCCTCCCCCTCCATCACGGGGGCCTCAGCGAACGGCCACATGCACCAATCGTCCGAGTCATCATCCTCCTCTGAGTCAGTGTCCCTCACAGGGGCTGGGACGGGGCCCGTCTCTCCCGGTGTGCGTTCTTCCTCCACCCTGCATGGATGCAGAGTCCGGTACTGGGTGTAGCTGGCACCTGGGGCTCCCGTTCCACCTGTACATCTCACCCCAGGGGCGACAGATGATTCCGATGGAGAATCTTGACCGGCCCCTTCCCATCCTCGGGCCGCACTCGCAAAACCAGTAAGTTGGGCAACTGACTCTCCACCACATCATCGTGGCTATCCCTCGAGGTCGAGGATGATGGACTTCATTCTGTTGATCTACTTATGGGCTCTCAAGTGGTTTATGAGTCCAATCTTGGCTTTGAAAGTTCTTCTGCATTCAGGACAGGTAGTTCCAGATGGCAGATCGGGCTTTGGTTGTTGCTGCCTCTCTTTCCATTTTCTTCTCTTTTCTTCTAATTCTGCACATCTGTTGGCTTCGAAAGTTGCTGTTCCTTCTCGGATGATGGCTTGCCAGAGTTTCCTGTCCTTGGCATTGGCTTCCCAATTGTTGATGTCGATGTTACATTTCTTCATGGTGGCTTTTAAGATGTCTTTGAATCTCTTCTGTTGTCCGCCTCTTTTACGTTTACGATTTGTTTTGGCAGCCGTTTGTCTTTCATCCGAACAACATGACCGCTCCATCTTAGTTGGTTCCTGAGGACGTCGGCTTCAATGCTTGTTGTCTTTGCTTCATTGGTTCTTCTATCTTCCCAGCTGATATTTAAGATGTTTCGAAGACAGCGTTGATGGAACTTTACAAGTGCCTTCAGATGTCATCGGTATGTTGTCCAGGTTTCGGATGCATACAGCAGCATTGGGATTACCACTGCTTTGTACACTAACATCTTGGTGTCTGTTCGGATGTCACCTATTGGTAAATTGGGCAACTGACTCTCCACCAGACAGGGTGTGCCCGACCGGCGATCAGCCAGCTTGTGCTTCCCAGGAAATCCCAAATTCCTTACCAGGACTCGGTCTGCCGGCAGGAGTTGGGAGAACTTCACTTTCTGGTCACACCTCTTCTTATTTCTCCGATTCTGCTTGGCGGCCGCCTCCCCAGCCAACTCATAAGCCTTTGCAGCTCCTTCTTCATATCAGACACATACTTCAAGTGAGACTTCAGTGAAACTTCACCCGTGGCAGTCCTGAAACAGAGGTCAATGGTACTGAGAGCCCTACCTTTGTAACCCAAAGGTGAATGTCGAGAGAAGGCAATTACATTGTTTTCCTCGATGATAAACAGGATAAAAATAGCTGCAGGTTTTATCTCTGTCGTTCCCAGATCCACACACGAAGTATCTCCTACAGTGATCTTCA